>NC_053389.1:721824166-722124166 GCF_905171765.1 Bufo bufo | reverse complement strand
AGCTGTTTGTAGGAGGTGCCGGGAGTTGGACCCCCGTTTCAATATCGATGACCTATCCTGACATTGAAAACTGGACAACTCCTTTAAAGCCTTTTTCCCCATAAACTGCACCACTCCTTGTGTATGGGTGGCTTCTGGAATTGCACATGGACAAGGGTGGTGCTACTTCCTCTGGGACAGGGCAGAGGGCCCCCACTCTCATGCAGTCCTTTTAAAAAGATGACAATTTTAAAACATTTTGTACTTTTTCATTAGCCTTTTTTATTCGAAGCAAAGAGATTAGAATAATGGATCGTGTGGATGTTGGGGGTGTAGAACTGCGTGTGTATTTGGATGGCAGTGCGGTCTACACTTCTCAGCAGTCTGTATACTCAGTAGCAGTAGTGGTTGTGCACGTGCAGTGTTAGTCCATTATTCCCAGCAAGCAGTTCAAGCCTTACCACTTTGTATCATTTTAGTTTTGATATATTTGTTTTTTTTCCTTGAAATATCCCCACAGTTTATGCTTCTGTTAATAATGATATTTGAATACAGGAATCTATAGTTAAAGGGCACCTGTCAGCAGATTTGTACCTATGACACTGGCTGACCTGTTACATGTGCACTTGGCAACTAAGGGTATCTGTGTTGATCTCGTGCTCCTATGTTCCAGCAGTTCTGAGAAAAAATATATAATTTTTGCAAATGAGCAACTAGTGCATTGCTGTTACTCCTAGAGGCTCTGCTCTCTCTGCAACTGCCACATCCTCTCCACTTTGACAGGGCCAGGCGGCTAAAACGTCATCACTCCTGGTCCTGTCAATCAAAGTGAAGGAGGTGCAGCAGTTGTAGAGAGAGCAGAGCCTCTAGGTGTAACGGCAACACCCCTGTTGCTCCTAAAGACTCATTTGCATATAGTAAAACACAATTTTTCTCAGCAATGCGAGCACATATGAACATGGGACCAACTCGGATGTCTTCAGCTGCCAAGCGCACATGTAACAGGTCAGCCAGTGTCATAGGTACAAATCTGCTGACAGGTGGCTGATTAAAGGGATTCTGCCACCAGGTTTTGGCCTATAGAGATACGGACATGCACGGCTAGATCGCCGCTAGCATGTCCGCAATATATCTGTCCTATAGGGCTGTGTGGTTTTAATTTCTTTAAAAAAGGATTTAATAGATATGTAAATGAGTCTTGAATGTGTCCAAGGGGCTGCACTAACCTTACTTGTGCCCAGCCACGCCGCCTGTGAAGGAGCCCAGCACCGCCTATGTGCTCCGTATCTCCTCCTTTCATCAACGATAGATAGCCGTAATCTCGCGATGCGCACTGCCGGTATAGTGTTCCTTCCCTGTGCTGGCATCCGCCTCAGGGAAAGAACTGCCCATGCACGATCTCGCGCATCGCGAGATTACGGCTATCGATCATTGATGAAAGGAGGAGATTCGGAGGACATAGGCGGTGCTGGGCTCCTTCACAGGGGGGCACGGCTGGGCACAAGTAAGGTTAGTGCAGCCCCTTGGACACATTCAAGACTCATTTACATATCTATTAAATCCTTTTTTAAAGAAATTAAAACAACACAGCCCTATAGGACAGATATATTGTGGACATGCTAGCGGCGATCTAGCCGTGCATGTCCGTATCTCTATAGGCCAAAACCTGGTGACAGAATCCCTTTAAGTTTACCTGTGGCAAATTTACCACATTTTTCCTAATAGAATCTATGCTTCTTACAGCTTTCAAACGGGATTCCCATTGAGAGTTGGTTTATGGATAAAAATGACAAGGAGCTGCTGAAGCTTGTCCCTTTCCTGGAGAAGCTTGTAGAACTGGTAAGCTTGACTTTAATGTATGTAAATGATTGGATGGTGCTACCGCACATATTTTTGTTGGATATTTAAATGTAGAGAGAAATAAATGATCACATATCCAGTTTGCACAGTGTTCCTTGTAAAAAATTCCTGAACAGGGAGCAGCACTTCATTGTAAAAGCATATATACGATGCGACTTTTGCATTGTGTTTGCTTTTAGTTTTCACTTCATTTTACAGGATTACTTGGGGTACCTTCACACTAGCGTTTTTCTTTTCCGGTATTAAGTTCCGTCCTAGGGGCTGAATACCAGAAAAAAACTGATCTGTTTTTTCCTAATGCATTCTGAATGGAGAGCAATCCGTTCAAGCTGCATCACTTCAGTCCCTCTTACGTTTTTTGGCCGGAGAAAATACAGCAGCATGCTGCATTTTTCTCTCCAGCCAAATATCTTGAACATTTGCCGGATCCAGCATCAATTTCTATTAAAATGTAAATTAAAATTGCCGCATTGACGGATCCGTTCTTCCGGTCCGCGCATGCGCAGACCTTTAAAAATGGGAAAAAAATAAATACCGGATCCGTTTTTCCGGATGACAACCGGAAATACGGATCCGGTATTGCAATGCATTTGTCAGACGGATCCGTCTCACAAATGCATCCGTTTGTGTCCGGATTGCCGGATCCGGCAGGCAGTTTTGGCGACGGAACTGCCTGCTGGAATCCTCTGCCGCAAGTGTGAAAATAGCCCAAGTCCTTTGTTTGTTTTTGTAGCACATCATTGTAACCTGTTCATCTAAGGACTGTTAGAATCTAGAACCAGTGAAGTAGGCAGCACTGGTGTATTGGCACCTTCTACTTGTACTGTTGTACAGCCCAGGAGATTTCACATGTTGGGTGTACGTTATTGCCAACTGCCTTCACAGGTTTTTAAAGGTGTTTATTGGTTGTGAGACGTTCTAATGAGAACAGGGACCCTATACCACTCAGGCCGGAGCTGCAGATTGTGCATGTACACTGCTGCTCCATTCATCTCGATGGGAGTTCCATAGATAGCTGAATACAGCACCTAGCTGTTTCTGGGAGATGAATTGAGTCGTAGTGCGCATGCCTGACCTGCCACCCCTTTCATTTCTGGGGGCTACTTAGAGTATGGGGTCCCCATTCTCATGATGGTGGGAGTCCCATCAGTAGGATCCCCACCAAACTAATACTAGGAGATAACCTCTCACAACTGAAATACCTTTTTAATTTATGGCATACATTTCCTTATGTTTATGCCGGCTATACCCCCTTTTTTCAAACTGTTTAAA
The DNA here is from genome assembly GCF_905171765.1 of Bufo bufo. NCBI lineage: Eukaryota > Metazoa > Chordata > Amphibia > Anura > Bufonidae > Bufo > Bufo bufo. The sequence continues at coordinate 722,121,055 of NC_053389.1, read as the reverse complement.
GAGTAACTGAACCTTTTATATGAACTTTTAATATGTTGTCCCTAATAAAACTATTTCGAATATACTTTATTAATGTTGTATTTTTCTTACTCTTTTACGTTCCTAAAGCGCACCATTCCCTGTGCACTTAACTCAGTTCTCCGTACACCGCTGACAGCTCAGCGATGCATGGATTGTGGAATTCATGAATGGGCAGCAGCAGCGCTGTGAGTACCGCAGGAGCGCGCATTGCAGCCTGCTCCACTTAGTTAATCCTGGCATAGTACCCATGTGCTATGCCAGGAGTTAGTAATCCTCCGGGATGCAAGAGCAGCAATATGCGCTCCTGCCCGTACTCGGTGGTGCTGGGGCCCCATTGATAAAATGTGCACTTCGTACACCGCTGAGCTGTCAGAAGTGTACGGAGAACTGAGTTTTAAGCGCACAGTTAATGGTGCTCTTTAGGCAAGGAAAAGAGTAAGAAAAATACAAAATTGATTAATAAAGTATATTAGAAAAAGTTTGATTGGGGCATTAGGGACAACATATTACAAGTTCATATAAAGGTTTAGTTACTCTTTAACCTAAGCATAGCTTTATGTTCAGCCGTACCTTAACTAAATGTGCACTTAGTTTTGGCATTAAAGGTAATTCATATTAGAAAAGCCATATTTCATCTACATTTGACCCCCGTGGCTCAGCAGTTGAACCCCACCAATCAGCTGACTGACCTATCCTATGACGCCTTTAATTTGAATAGATAGCCATGCAATTAGAAAATGTATAAGTGAACATTGTGTGTGTGATGTTTAATCAGGTCTAATAGTTTAGGAAAATGTTTATTTGTCAATATTGAGAAGAATGTGTTTCTGTACACTTTAAATTCCGTTTGTATGTCTGCTATAATAATTATTAATGCTTGTGGGTTTTTTCCCTACTACAGAATGAGGATGTGCGGCCTCACATCAGAGACAGATTTCGCTTACACGACTGTTTGCCGCCAGATTAGAAGGACATCAAGCACCTGCAGGATTCCCTAACTACCGGGGGGCGGCAGCTTTCAGATGCCTGCAGGGGAGCAAAAGCTGCAAAACCACAGGACTGAAGCATACATGTACACAACCATTTGCCATAACTGCTGAAGGCATTTCTTTACTTTGCTGTCCAAAAAAAAAATATATAAAAAAAGAAAAAAAAAATTATATATGGGGAAAAAAAGGAACGGTTTCACAGTGACGTGTTGTGACTGGTTTGGTGGCACATCACTGGGCAGCTTGGCCTCCTCCCAGGAATTGTTATGTCTCCAAGAGAAACCCCGCTGTCTGTGAGCTGCAGATTGCATCCTATCCGCTGTTGAATAGTTTGTCCGTGTCAGCAGGAACGGAGAGATTTTTTTTCTTTCTTTTTCCCCCCTCAGTTTTAGCCTCCTACACAGTGATCCTTCTTAGTGTAGATTATTCGTTATCCATTCCTTGCATTTCAGTCGGTTTTAGTAGCCAAATTTTACCTTTTTATTTTTGTATAATATGTTTGGCTGTTCCTATTCTCTGCTTGCATAATGTGTTTTTTTTTTGTTTGTTTTTTTTCTAGGTAAAATTAAATTCTTAAAGTTCAATCCATGTAAGCTCCATTTAGAAATACATATATCTTTTATATTTTATCTGTAATCCATTCTAGTACTTTTTAAAAAACATAAAGCTTTTAAAAAGCAAAGTAGAGAGAGTGGGAATATTGTACAGAAGTGTGGTGCCTGCGTACAGTACAGGGGGGAGGGGATGTATTTCCTGTGACTAGGCCAGGATTGTGTTTTTACATACTTTCCTCTCTGTACATGCAGATCCAAACACCCATTACACACCTATAAATATATATATATTTCCGCTCACACATGTATACACACGGCCTCTCCCTCCTATACGTATCCATCCACAGCTCTGGTACTGATGCAGCTAATTTGAATGGTGGGTATTTTTGTATGAGGTGCTCTGTCCTGCAGGGAAGACGTACAGAAGGAGGTGTCGTGGGTGCAAGGTTGCTTGCTGTTCTGGTGGGTGCCCTATGTTTCAGTGGTGCACTCACTTCCTAAAAAAAAGAAGAGAAGGCACTTTTTTTTCCATTTTCTTTTTCTTTTCTTTTCTTCCTCCTTTTCTAAAATAAAAAGAGGTTTGTATTTTGTAAGCTTGTTCAGAGAGTACAGTATTGGAAGTTAAAGCTCTACAGAGGAGGCTGTTCATCCTTTTTGTTTCTATGTATATTACCTGTTTAACTGTATGCCATTTTATTGTATAAATTTACACATGGATTCATTTTCAAGTCACTCCTTAAAGTAAGGAGTTTTTTTAGTAAGTTTTTAGGAAAACATTTAATTTTTGTATTTTTGATTTTAAAGAAAAAGCATGAGTTCTGTCATATTTTCAGTGTATTAATGAAGATTTTAACCTTTACTTTGGGTGGCTGTTTTATTTCGTACTGTGTGTGCACTTTTGTGCAGTGTTATTCATTCGATTTGCACTTAAAGGAATTACTGCTAGCCATACGCCAACTCCCACCAGGTAAAAGCCCTGGACCACATGATTTTCCCCATACTATATTACTCCTCCTTCACACTTGTTTATATTGTGATCATACATTAACCCCTTCCCAACCGCTTCACAAAAATTTACGTTGGCAGTTGAGTATTTAAAAATTGCAGGCGCGATAGCCACCAGGTGCCTTCTGTTTTAAACAGCAGGCACCCGGGACTAATGTATGTGATTGACATCTGGAGGTGCAAAAACCCGGACGTCCGGTGGCTCTTCAGTGAGGATTGGGTGAGCCGAAGTGTGTGATAGCCTCTAGTTCCTATGGAGCCCCTGCTTGTGGCAGGGATCCATAGGAACATAAGCGGTCATTTATGAACTAATATACGCCAGTTTTCTGGCGTATATCTGTTGCAGATTGCGGCAAAAAGATTATTTGCGCCGCGATCTGCGACTTTTCCCCCGCTCACGCAAGGAAGCTGGCATAGATTTAGACCAGCGGTGGATGTGCTGAAGTTATGTAGAGGCAGGCTCCAGCATGAGGGAGATTAAGACTGCGTCTAAAATGGCGGTCTTAGTAAATGACCCCCATAGTGTATTTCTCATAGACTGCAATGCTAATGCATTTAAGTCTGAGAACCAATCTGATGATTGCTTGTTCCCTATGGGGACTGTATAAAAAAAAAAAAAAAGTTTAAAATTATTAAGATTCAAATCGCCCTTCCCCAAAATAAAAATACATAAACAATAAAAAAAAAATATTATCGCAATGTCTGTGAAAACATCTGTACTATTAAAATATGTGAAACTGAAGTCACAATGGCCATTTTGCCAATTTTTTCGTGGTTGCTTCAAATCCCACAAAATTAAAAAGTGATCAAAAAGTCGTTCACAATTAAAAAAAAGTTATGGGGGTCAGAATATGGCGATGCAACGAAAAAAGTTTTTTCCTCAAGTATAAAACCGCAAGAAAACCATATGAAAGGAGCAGGTCAGTTTTACCTCATAGGAAACGCTGTAAAAACGAAACCCAAAAAACTGTGGCGAAGTTTCGTTCTTTTATAATTCCAACCTATTTTGGAATTATTTTTTCCTGCTTCCCACTACATTGTATGCAACCATAAATAGTGCATTAGAAAGTACAGCTTGTCCTGGAAAAAAACAAGTCCTCATACGGCTATGTGAATGAAAAAATAAAAAAGTTAAGGCTTTGGGAAGGCTGGGAGTAAAACAAACAAACAACAAATCAGTCTTGAAAGGGTTAACAATCACTCTTCTATCACCTAATAGGAAGAGAAGGTATATGAACTCCGATGTTTTTTTTTGTCGGGTGCCATGGTATACAGGTCTAAGCCCATAGATACTTGTATAGAGAAAACCACGCACACTCAATAGAGTGTAATATGCAAAATGGATTTATTGTGATACACTCACAATTGTGGAAGAAATAATACTAATTGAAAAGAAATTCAAAAGTAATTGCCTTAGACCGCAGGTCTGGTGGCAGACATGTATGTTACAGCTCTAACTTTTCGGTTTTGCCGTATGTTGGAACGTTATTCTTGTCCAATGAGGATGCGATATTAATGCGACGTTTCGGTCATTTCAGACCTTTTTCAATCTATCGCTGTAATGTAAAAAGGAGAGTGGTAAACATAAGAATCTAGGAAATGCATCTAAATGGTGTGTAATAAGGAGATTGCTAGCTGTTGTCTATAACAGTATTCACACTTACTATAGTTGGTGACTATGAGCTGTAAATAGTGTAGGAACAAAATAGTTAATGATTATGTGATAGGATGACTCAGAGTATTAGATGTAAGCTTTAAAATGTAAAGGTATAATGGAACATAAGATATTTGAAATAATACTACATAACTCCAGGTACGAGGCAGAGAGAAGTTACCCAAGATTCTATGTAAGTGAGGAGACCATGGGGCAGGTGCCAGGTCAGAGGATGAGGGGCATGAAAGGAAGGAAGAGTATAGCTTACCAGAGGGATAGTCGGATGGAGAGATGGCAGTCCAGGTATGGACAGAGAATAGAGCTGCTATGGCGTGGGCGTCCATAAATACGCCCGCTATACACCACTTCCTGTGTGTGAGCGTGGCCGCTGACGCATGCACACGAGATGTGAGGCATGTGGTAGCCATTTTGGAGTAGGTGGCGCACGCGCACTGTGTGTATAGAGGATGTGAGGTTAGCGGTGGCAATATTACAGAAGGGAGGGCATGCGCTGTGTTTCATTGGGAGTTTGAGGAGTGTGCACTTGCTTATTGGATGTTCTGAAGTTGCGGTGGCCATCTTGGAAGCTGGAATGTCATGAGAATGTACAGGTGAAACTCGAAAAATTAGAATATCGTGCAAAGTTCATTTATTTCAATAATGCAACTTAAAAGGTGAAATTAACATATGAGAGACTCATTACATGCAAAGCGAGATATTTCAATCCGTTCTCATTTATTTATATATTTATATATTTCTGTCTGTCTGTCTGTTCTTTATGCGCGACCAAACGACTGGACCGATCTTCACCAAATTTGGCACACAGGTACATAAGGTGTCCGGGAAGGTCTTAGAACGGGTCTCAGCTCTCTAAGACATACCGTTCCTGAGATATTCCCCCCCCCCCCCCCAATCCAAGCCTGCAAGTCCTTCTCTTCAAATCCCAACTGCTATAAACACAGTTTTACTCTAGGTTTCCATAACAACCCAGCCATTTTTCTTTACTGCTTAAAGGGGCGGGCAATGGTGGAGGTCACTGTTTTTAAAGGGGCGGCCACAGTGGAGGTCACTTATTAAATGGGTGGGCACTGTGGAGGTCAATGTTATTAAAGAGGCGGGCGCTATAAAGGTCCCTGTTAAAGGGGTGGTCACTGTGAAAGTCACTGTTAAAAGGGCGGTCAATGTGAAAGGCACTGTTAATGGGGCGGCCACTAAAAAGGTCACTGTTAAAGTGGTGGGCACTGTGGAGGTCACTGTTATGGGGGAAACTGTCTATCTTTTTACGACACACGGAAACAAAATGAAATAGATTAAATATACCCGTGCAAAGCCGGATCCTTCTGCTAGTCTCTTATACACTCACCTAAAGAATTATTAGGAACACCATACTAATACGGTGTTGGACCCCCTTTTGCCTTCAGAACTGCCTTAATTCTACGTGGCATTGATTCAACAAGGTGCTGATAGCATTCTTTAGAATTGTTGGCCCATATTGATAGGATAGCATCTTGCAGTTGATGGAGATTTGAGGGATGCACATCCCAAAGATGCTCTATTGGGTTGAGATCTGGTGACTGTGGGGGCCATTTTAGTACAGTGAACTCATTGTCATGTTCAAGAAACATTTTTCCAGTCTTCAACAGTCCAATTTTGGTGAGCTCGTGCAAATTGTAGCCTCTTTTTCCTATTTGTAGTGGAGATGAGTGGTACCCGGTGGGGTCTTCTGCTGTTGTAGCCCATCCGCCTCAAGGTTGTGCGTGTTGTGGCTTCACAAATGCTTTGCTGCATACCTCGGTTGTAACGAGTGGTTATTTCAGTCAACGTTGCTCTTCTATCAGCTTGAATCAGTCGGCCCATTCTCCTCTGACCTCTAGCATCCACAAGGCATTTTTGCCCACAGGACTGCCGCATACTGGACGTTTTTCCCTTTTCACACCATTCTTTGTAAACCCTAGAAATGGTTGTGCGTGAAAATCCCAGTAACTGAGAAGATTGTGAAATACTCAGACCGGCCCGTCTGGCACCAACAACCATGCCACGATCAAAATTGCTTAAATCTCCTTTCTTTCCCATTCTGACATTCAGTTTGGAGTTCAGGAGATTGTCTTGACCAGGACCACCCCCCTAAATGCATTGAAGCAACTGCCATGTGATTGGTTGACTAGATAATTGCATTAATGAGAAATAGAACAGGTGTTCCTAATAATTCTTTAGGTGAGTGTATATATAAAAACGAGTTTCTGTCTAGACGTTCTTTATGCACGACCAAACGACTGGACCGATCTTCACCAAATTTGGCACAAGGGTACATCAGGTGTCCGGGAAGGTTTTAGACCGGGTCTCAGCTCTCTAGGACGTACCGTTCCTGAGATATTCCCCAAAAATGACCCACATTAGCCAATACAAGCCTGCAAGTCTTTCTCTTCAAATCCTAACTGCCATAAACACAGTTTCCTCCAGGTTTCCATAACAACCCAGCCATTTTTCCTTACTGCTTAAAGGGGCGGACACAGTGGAGGTCACTGTTATTAACCGCCTAACGCAGGATCGCATTCCGGAGGCGGCAGCTCTGCGCAGAGTCACGCATCTACGCGTCATCACGCGAGATTTCCTGTGAACGCGCGCGTTCACAGGGTCGGAAGGTAAGCGAGTGGATCTCCAGCCTGCCAGCGGCAATCGTTCGCTGGCAGGCTGGAGATGCGATTTTTTTAACCCCTAACAGGTATATTAGACGCTGTTTTGATAACAGCGTCTAATATACCTGCTACCTTGTCCTCTGGTGGTCCCCTTTGCTTGGATCGACCACCAGAGGACACAGGCAGCTCAGTAATAAGTAGCGCCAAACACCACTACACTACACCCCCCCTGTCACTTATTAACCCCTGATCACCCCCCTGTCATTGATCACCCCCTTGTAAGGCTCCATTCAGACGTCCGTATGTTTTTTACGGATACATGGATCGGATCCGCAAAACACATACGGACGTCTGAATGGAGCCTTACAGGGGGGTGATCAATGACAGGAGGGTGATCACCCCATATAGACTCCCTGATCACCCCCCTGTAAGGCTCCATTCAGATGTCCGTATGTGTTTTGCGGATCCGATCCATGTATCCGTGGATCTGTAAAAAACATACGGACGTCTGAATGGAGCCTTACAGGGGGGTGATCACCCCATATAGACTCCCTGATCACCCCCCTGTCATTGCTCACCCCCCCCTGTAAGGCTCCATTCAGACGTCCGTATGTTTTTTACGGATCCACGGATACATGGATCGGATCCGCAAAACACATACGGACATCTGAAGTGGTTAAAGGGGCGGGCACTGTGGAGGTCACTGTTATTAAAGGGGCGTGCGCTATGAAGGTCCCTGTTAAAGGGGCAGGCACTGTTAAAGGGGTGGTTACTGTGAAAGTCACTTAAGGGGGCGGGTACTATGGAGGTCACTGTTTTTTAAGGGGCGGGCACAGTGAAGGTCACTGTTTTTAAAAGGGCGGGCACTGTGGAGGTCACTTATTAAAGGGGTGAGCTCTATGAAGGTCCCTGTTAAAGGGGCAGTCTGTGAAAGTCACTTTTAAAGGGGCGGCCACTATGAAGGTCACTGTTAAAGGAGTAGTCAATGCTAAAGGGGCGTGCACTGTGGAGGTCAATGTTAAAGGGGCGGGTACTTTAGAGGTCACTGTTATGGGGGAACTGTCGATATCTTTTTATGACACACTGAAACATAAAATAAAATATACCCGTGTAAAGCCGGGTCCTTCTGCTGGTCTCTTTTATATATATATATATATATATATATATATATATATATATATATATATATATATATATATATATAAAAATGAGTTTCTGTCTGTCTGGACGTTCTTTATGTGCGACCAAACGAGTGGACTGATCTTCTGTTATTAAAGGGGCGGTCACTGTGAAACACACTGTTAAAGAGGCGGTCACTGCAAAGGGGCGGTCACTTATTAAAGTCACTGTTAAAGGGGAGGTCACTGTGAAAGCTACTGTTAAAGGGGCGGCCACTGTTGAAGGGGGGTCACTGTTAAAGTGGGGTTACTTTTAACCCCTTAGGGACACATGACGTACCGGTACGGCATGTTTCCCGAGTCCTTAAGGACACATGACACGTCATGTGTTGTTATGATCACCGCCGCTTGCTAAATGCGCGGTGACCCCCCCCCGTGTTGACGATCGCCGCAAACCGCAGGTCAATTCAGACCTGCGGTTTGCGGCTTTTACCTGGTGCTGCGGTTGTGCCATCGGGTCCCCATGTGGCTGTGGGGGGGACCCGATGGCATGGAAGGCAGCGCGATGCCTTCCTTAGGCATCAGCGCTGCCTTCCGGTGAAGAGCCTGTGAGATCCAGCCCCCTGGATCTCACAGGCCCCGGTAGCTGTATGAGTAATACACACAGTATTACTCATACAGCCAATGCATTCCAATACAGAAGTATTGGAATGCATTGTAAAGGAATATACCCCCAAAAATTCAAGTCCCAAAGTGGGACAAAAAATAAAGTGAAAAAATAAAGTTTTCCCCCAAAAAAAATTAAGTTTCAAGTAAAAATAATCAAAAACGTCATTTTCCCCAAATAAAGTTAAAAAAAAAATTGTTAAAAAACGTTCTTTATGTGCGACCAAACGACTGGACTGATCTTCTGTTATTAAAGGGGCGGTCACTGTGAAACACACTGTTAAAGAGGCGGTCACTGCAAAGGGGCGGTCACTTAATAAAGTCACTGTTAAAGGGGAGGTCACTGTGAAAGCTACTGTTAAAGGGGCGGCCACTGTTGAAGGGGGGTCACTGTTAAAGTGGGGTTACTTTTAACCCCTTAGGGACACATGACGTACCGGTACGGCATGTTTCCCGAGTCCTTAAGGACACATGACACGTCATGTGTTGTTCCGATCACCGCCGCCCGCTAAATGCGCGGTGACCCCCCCCCCCCCCCCCCCCCCGTGTTGACGATCGCCGCAAACCGCAGGTCAATTCAGACCTGCGGTTCGCGGCTTTTACCTGGCGCTGCGGTGGTGCCATCGGGTCCCCATGTGGCTGTGGGGGGGACCCGATGGCATGGAAGGCAGCGCGATGCCTTCCTTAGGCATCAGCGCTGCCTTTCTTAGGCATCAGCGCTGCCTTTCGGTGAAGAGCCTGTGAGATCCAGCCCCCTGGATCTCACAGGCCCCGGTAGCTGTATGAGTAATACACACAGTATTACTCATACAGCCAATGCATTCCAATACAGAAGTATTGGAATGCATTGTAAAGGAATATACCCCCAAAAATTCAAGTCCCAAAGTGGGACAAAAAATAAAGTGAAAAAATAAAGTTTTCCCCCAAAAAAAATTAAGTTTCAAGTAAAAATAATCAAAAACGTCATTTTCCCCAAATAAAGTTAAAAAAAATTGGTAAAAAAAAAAAGTATACATATTAGGTATCGCCGCGACTGTATCGCTCTATAAACATATCACATGACCTAACCCCTCAGATGAACACCGTAAAAAATAAAAACTGCTAAATAAACCATTTTTTGTCACCTTACATCACAAAAAGTGTAATAGCAAGCGATCAAAAAGTCATATGCACCCCAAAATAGTGCAAATCAAACCGTCATCTCATCCCGCAAAAAATTAGCCCCTACCTGAGACAATCGCCCAAAAAAAAAAAAAAACTATGGCTCAGAATATGAAGACACTAAAACATCATTTTTTTTGTTTGAAAAAAGCTGTTGTGTAAAACTTACATAAATAAAAAAAAAAGTATACAGGGCGGAGCCTGACCGTGCTACATGGCGGCTGCTTGAGTGAAGAGCTCCCGTCAACAAGCTGCCTAAGCTACTAAAGCACTCTTCCTCCGTGCCATGGTTAAGATCCAGCCGAAACCTGTGGCTGGTGACATTGCCAGGGATCCTCTGACCCACTCTGCAGGACCCAGGATGGAGAAATTCGTCCATAAACGGGAGGCGCAGCCACATACCAGGTTAGATAAGATGGCGCCCAGCGGGAAATCCGCTTCTCGCAAGCCTGACGTCGGCTCAAGCGAGACCCTCTCGCATGCAGAGGAGGACTCTCAAATCTCCCAGAGGGAGAGCGACCCTATTCCGCTATCCAGGGACTATCTTGACAAGGCCCTGCAAAAAGCATTGGCCCCGATAGCAGAGGATTTATCCTCCATCAAGATCGACATACGCCACATTGGCAATAGGGTTGAGGCCCTTGAACAGTCGCAAGATGTGCTCCATTCATATGCGGCCTCCACAGCTCAAAGCCTGGATTCGCACAGGGCGGCCATTAACTCCGCCCTGTTATCCATAGAAGATCAGGAAAACTGAAGTCGCCGCAAGAACATTAGGATTCGGGGCCTGCCTGAGGCTTCGGATAAGGAGAATCTGTTTGCCGCTATGCAGTCCTTGTTCACCTACCTGTTGGGCACGGAGCGTGCCAAGTCTGTGGTGGTGGAGAGGGTACACAGAGCCCTTCGCCCTAAGCCTGCTCCTTCGGAGAATCAGCGGGATATCATTTGTGGCCTCCTGAGTTACCGCGACACAGAAGCCATCTTGAACAAAGCCAGAAGCCTGGAAGTAGTGAAAATTGCGGACTCCATAGTCCACCTTTATCAAGATGTGGCCTCTTCCACCCTCCATAAAAGGTGTCTACTGAGGCCTCTCACGGATGCCCTACGTTCAGCTAAGATCCCCTACCGATGGCTATTTCCCTTTGGGATCCTTATCTCTGCTGGCAACAAGCGCCTTTCGGTTCGTGACCCGGACGACCTGCAGGAGCTCTGGGACGTTTTGCAGATTCCCCCTCTGAATATCCCATCGTGGCTACCTGTTCCCCCTGTTGGCGATCCTCCTCCTCTTCCATCTCCTTGGTCCACCGTGGGTAATCCCAGACCCAAGAAGCCCAGATCATTCCGGATGGACTCAAACGACTGATCAGCTTAAGGAGTTAATGGGTATTGTTCATACATTGACTGGGTGAACTATTCAGATGGGAAAGGAGTTGTCATCTCCCCAGCATATTGATCTTTATTTCAATAGTCTTATTATATTGACTGGCTGTCATTTTCTTTATTACTTTTCTTTTTCTTATTCCTTTATATCTCCCCCCCCCCCCTTCTCTTCTCCTTCCTCCTTTCCCTTCCCTTCTCTCTCCCCCCCCCCCCCCCCCCCCCCCCCATCCTCTCCCTCTCTCTTCCACTTGGCTTCCTTCTTTTTCCTCTTCCTTTACCTACCTCTGGCGCGGGGTTAGACAAATAGGAAACATTTTCCTTTGTTTTCCTTTTTTCTTCTTATCTCTTTATTTTTTCTTCCTTCCTGAGGCTAATGGCGGCTTGGGCAGATTAGGATGTTAGGTTATATACACCTTACTCCCCCCCACTCCCTGCTCGTCATAGAGCTCAACATGGTTGTACTTCTACCATACATATTAATGTGTTATCATTGTTATGGTTATTCCTTAAAAGGAATATGTTCCTTTCCGTTTTTATTTTACCTTTGCTTTTTGTTTCTTCCTTAATCAAGGTAATATGGCTTTTGTATAGGCGCTCTCCTTGTTGTTTCTTAATATGGCGTCTTTGATGATTAATGTGGCCTCATTTAATGTTAATGGATGCAACAATCCCATTAAACGCAGCCGCGTATTTCAAATATTAAGGAGAGAGAAGGCTGAACCTTCCATAGTGGCAGACCCTGAGGGTCGCTTTTTATTCCTCTCTGGTAAAATAGGCACTGTAGCGGTCACCATTTGCAATGTATATGCTCCTAACAAACAAACGGTGTCATGGCTAAAGAAAATACTAAGTGATATAGCTGCGGTTCATTCTGGTTTTTTGTTGGTTGGCGGTGATTTTAACCTTACTCTAAACCTATTCTAGATGCCTCATCGGGTAAATCTGCTATTTCGTTCGGCGCTCTGGGGAGACTGCAAGGCTACCTGCGAAATCTCAATCTGTGCGATGTCTGGAGGTCCATGCATGCTGAGTCTAAGGACTTCACGTTTTACTCCAATCCTCACAGATCGTACCAGCGGTTAGACCATCTCTTTTTACAGGACAGGTATCTGCAGCAGGTGCACAGGGTAGATATCCATAATATCACGGTCTCGGATCATGCCCCGCTCTTTTTATCCGTGTCCTTGCCTGGGGTTAACTCAAGAGAATGGTCCTGGCGATTAAACCCCACCCTTCTGAGTAGCCCCTCTTAAATCAGCTCTTTTTCAAAACTTATAACTGATTACTTCATCACCAATTCCTCCTCTGAGGCCTCTCCGGCTTCAATTTGGGAGGCGCATAAAACTGTTATCCGGGGGGAACTGATCTCGCTGGGCTCATTCGTTAAGAAGAAGCATGTAGACATTAACGCCCTTCTGTCTAAGATAGCGATCTTAGAATGCACACATAAGAAATCCCTGACCCTTAGGGATCATGCCCAACTAGTGTCTCTTCGGAATGACCTGAAATCACTCCTTAATGCGAAAGCCGAGAGTGCTTTCGTCAGATTGAGACATAGGCAGTATGCTCATGGCGATAAGGGCAACAAAATCATGTCCGCCATGATCAAGAAAAGGTCTGAGCAAGCCCACATTAAGTCCATGCACTCGATTGGCGGTAACATGGTGTCTGCCACGGGGGATATTGCCAGTGTCTTCACCACATATTATCACTCCCTTTATAATATATACGTCAAGGTGAAACCTCAGTAGATTTGGTAGGTCGCATGCGGCAGACCTCAGAATTTTTGTCCTCCCTCAAGCTACCGGTTCTGTCTGATGATGATAGGGTATCCCTTACTTCACCTATCACCTTAGAGGAAGTGAAGAGGGTCGTATCCTCTATTCCCCCGGGCAAGAGCCCTGGCCCAGATGGGCTTCCGATTTCATATTATAAAAAGTTTCTCCCGGTTCTTTGTCCTCAACTGGTCCTTTATTTCAACGCTTTACTCTCTGGATCTTCTATGTCTGCCCAGTCCTTGGAGGCTCATATTGTGGTGCTCCCTAAGGAGGGGAAGGACCCGTCTCTTCCTTCCAGTTAGCGCCCTATCTCGCTGCTTAATACAGACACAAAATTATGGGCAAAGATTCTCGCTCACAGAATTAACCCTCTTCTTCAGAGATTAATCCACTTTGACCAAGCGGGTTTTGTTGGGGGCCGGGAGTGCAGGGACGGCACCGTTAGGGTATTACATGCCATTGAATACGCTCTAGCTAACAACACACAGCTCACCCTTCTCAGCACTGATGCTGAGAAGGCGTTTGACCGAGTGGACTGGAAGTTTATGGAGGCCTCTTTGCTTAAATTCGGCTTCCCTCTTTCCTTTGTCCGTGCGGTGCTGTCCCTCTACTCCTCGCCTCGGGCGCGGGTCAGAATTAATGGGACCCTATTCTCCTATTTTCCCATTACCAATGGCACTAGACAGGGGTGCCCCCTTTCCCCCTCTCTATTTATTTTGTGCTTGGAGACATTACTTCAGGCGATTAGGCAAAATGATGACATTGTAGGTTTAAAAGTGGGACCTTTGACCCATAAAGTAGAGGCATTTGCCGATGACATGTTACTTCTTCTGCCTGACCCTACCCTACCAAAGCGTTCCCTATTGTGCTTAGCCTATTTGACTCATTTGGACAAATATCCAACTTCAAAATAAACCTTTCTAAATGCACAGCCCTGGGAATTCGAGTCCCCGACTCTACTATATCCTCCCTGTCCCGTGCTTTCCCCTTCCTGTGGGCGACTTCACACATCTCTTATTTGGGAGTGAACATATCAGCCCGTATCGACCAGGCCTATTCTCTGAACTACTCCCCCCTACTCACTAACATTAAAGACCAATTAAAAAACTTAGATATTCCCTTTGTTTCTTGGATGGGACGTAAGAACATCGTCAAGACGTATATCTTACCCAAAGTATTATTCCTTCTCCAAACACTACCCATTTACTTACCAGATTCTTTCTTTCTGTCCCTTCGTAAGATTATATCAGGCTTCGTTTGGAAGCAAGCTCGTCCGAGACTATCACATGCCCAGCTGATTCTTCCTAAACATAAAGGAGGTCTCGGTCTACCTGACGTAAAACTTTATTATCAGGCAATCCAATTGCGCTTGCTAATAGTATTGAAAAACCCCAATGTCACGAAATTAGCTTGCCAGATCGCGCGTTTCTTGCTCAAACCATCTGAGCTAGCTCGGCTATGGTCGGTAAAGTCGGATCGTGCACATGATTTAGATTTTTTCCCCCTACTTAAAGGTCATCTCCATTCTTGGCGCATGCTAGCCTCGAAATTTAAATTTGCTTCTAGCCCCTCCCCTGTTATGCCTTTGCACCTGCTGCCGTACTGTCTTGACCCGAGGTACTTTGATGATTTGGGTATTTGGGATTCTTTTGGAAACACTCCTTTGGGGGATATATTCGCAGGGAGGAGGATCCCCACCTTATCCGACCTTCAGACTTCGACACCGTTCAAGAGATGGACCCCCTTACATTACGCCCACTTCTCTTTCATATGTCAGCAATATTTGAGATCTGCCAATAAGCACTTCGTCCCCTCGTGGTATGATATACTTGTAGTCTCCCCCAGACCGACGAAGAAATTAGTCTCTTTGCTTTATAATAAGTTACTGTTGGAGGGTATACAATATAGACCCCCCCCCCCCCCTCATTGGGCATTGGGAAAAATAGCTTGGGGTTACCTTTTCAGATGAGGAGGTCTCATTGATCCTGAGGAATTCTCATGATTCTCTAGGTGTATCAGAATCCAGGAGAACTCCTTCAAATTGTTTACAAAATGGTACCGTTCCCCGGATGTGATGAATAAAATTGATCTGAGTATCTCCCCGATCTGTTGGAGATGTCACAAGGCAGTCGGTACGCTATCTCATATCTGGTGGTCGTGCGAAGGCATTGCTCCTTTTTGGTCCGAGCTTGGTGGTCTTCTCCAACGGATCATCCCTCCAGGTCCCAAACTCTCTCCTTCTCTGGTTCTCCTTAATGTTCCCTCAACAGATTCTCCCCTCCACAAGCGCTCTCTATTGGCCCACTTACTGGCTGCAGCCAAATTACTGGTTCCTTTGAATTGGCTGTCTGAAAGAGCCCCTTCCATCGCAGACTGGAAGCTTAGAGCTAACGAGATCTGCAGGTTTGAAGAATTGTCAAGCTGGGAGACTCTCTCACATGATAAATTCCTGGCGACATGGGGCCCCTGGATGGACTGGTGTCGGTCGAGGTCTAGTTGATTTTACTTATGTATAAATGTCTTCTGTATGTGGTTTACCTTCGTACTTAGTATTTTCATACTTATGGGCCTATAATGTTTGTCGCTATTTTTTGTCACCTTACATCACAAAAAGTGTAATAGCAAGCGATCAAAAAGTCACATGCACCCCAAAATAGTGCCAATAAAACCGTCATCTCACCCCGCAAAAATCATACCCTACCCAAGGTAATCGCCCAAAAACTGAAAAAATTATGGCTCTCAGACCATGGAAACACTAAAACATGATTTTTTTTGCTTCAAAAATGAAATCATTGTGTAAAACTTACATAAATAAAAAAAAGTATACATATTAGGTATCGCCGCATCCGTGACAACCTGGTCTATAAAAATATCACATGATCTGACTTATCTTGCCTCACAAAAAGTGTAATATAGAGCAACCAAAAATCATATGTACCTTAAACTAGTACCAACAATACTGCCACCCTATCCCATAGTTTCTAAAATGGTGCCACTTTTTTTGGAGTTTCTACTCTAGGGGTGCATCAGGGGGGGCTTCAAATGGGACATGGTGTAAAAAAAAACAGTCCAGCAAAACCTGCCTTCCAAAAACCGTATGGCATTCCTTTCCTTCTGCGCCCTGCTGTGTGCCCGTGCAGCGGTTTATGACCACATATGGGGTGTTTCTGTAAACTACAGAATCAGGGCCATAAATATTGAGTTTGGTTTGGCTTTTAACCCTTGCTTTGTAACTGGAAAAAAATTATTAAAATGGAAAATCTGCCAAAAAAGTGAAATTTTGAAATTGTATCTCTATTTTCCATAAATTCTTGTGGAACACCTAAAGGGTTCACAAAGTTTGTAAAATCAGTTTTGAATACCTTGAGGGGTGTAGTTTATAGAATGGGGTCATTTTTGGGTGGTTTCTATTATGTAAGCCTCGCAAAGTGACTTCAGACCTGAACTGGTCCCTAAAAATTGGGTTTTTGAAAATTTCTGAAAAATTTCAAGATTTGCTTCTAAACTTCTAAGCCTTGTAACATCCCCAAAAAATAAAATATTCCCAAAATGATCCAAACATGAAGTAGACATATGGGGAATGTAAAGTAATAACTATTTTTGGAGGTATTACTATGTATTATAGAAGTAGAGAAATTGAAACTTGGAAATTTGCAATTTTTTACAAATTTTTGGTAAATTTGGTATTTTTTTTATAAATAAAAAAGATTTTTTTTTACTTCATTTTACCAGTGTTATGAAGTACAATATGTGATGAAAAAACAATCTCAGAATGGCCTGATAAGTCAAAGCGTTTTAAAGTTATCAGCACTTAAAGTGACATTGGTCAGATTTGCAAAAAATGGCCTGGTCCTTAAAGGGAACCTGTCACCAGGATTGTGTGCATAGAGCTGGGGACATGGGCTGCTAGATGGCCGCTAGCACATCTGCAATACCCAGTCCCCATAGCTCTCTGTGTGCTTTTAATGGGTTGAAAAACTGTTTTGATCCATATGCAAATGAACCTGATATGTGTCTTGTGTCCGGAGATGAGTCCAGCGGAAAGGAGCCCAGCACCGCCCCGCGTCCTCCGAATCTCCTCCTTGCTGGCTGACGTCACAGAGCTGGAGCGCCGAAATCTCGCGATGCGCAAGCTAGCTCGCTAGCTCGCGCATCGCAAGATTTCGGCGCTCCAGCTCTGTGACGTCAGCCAGCAAGGAGGATATTCGGAGGACGCGGGGCGGTGCTGGGCTCCTTTCTGCTGGACTCATCTCCGGACACAGGACACATATCAGGTTAATTTGCATATGTATCAAAACTGTTTTTTAACACATTAAAAGCACACAGAGAGCTATGGGGACTGGGTATTGCAGATGTGCTAGCGGCCATCTAGCAGCCCATGTCCCCAGCTCTATGCACAAAATCCTGGTGACAGGTTCCCTTTAAGGTGAAATAGGGCTGAGTCCTTAAGGGGTTAAAGGGGCGGCCACTGTGAAAGTCACTGTTAAAGGGGCGGTCACTGTGAAAGTCACTGTAAAGTCACTTTTAAACGGGCGGTCACTGTGAAAGTCACTTTTAAAGGGGCGGTCACTGTGGAGGTCACTGTTAAAGGGGCGGCCACTGTGGAGGTCACTGTTAAAGGGGCGGCCACTGTGGAGGTCAATGTTAAAGGGGCGGGTACTGTAGAGGGCACTGTTATGGGGAAAACCTTTGATATCTTTTTAAGACACACGGAAACATAAAATGAAATATACCCGTCAAAGCTGTAACTGAGCGCTACTAAGGAGAGTCTGTCTTCAGTGTTTGGCCTCTTGCACACGACCGTATGTCTTTTTCAGTATTTTGCGGTCCGCAAAAACCGGAATCCGCAAAAAATACGGATGACATCCGTGTGCATTCAGTTTTTTGGGGAACGGAACATCTGGCCCCTAATAGAACAGTACTATCCTTGTCCGTTATGCGGATTTTCACGGACATGTCACTGACACGGAAATGTGGACGAGGCCTTAGGCTGCAGGACAAGAAAGACTTTTTGGACCTGTCTGCAGTTTAGTCAGTGGCCACTAGATGTCAGCACAAACAAAAAAAATATAAAAATGTAAACATTTCTTATTCCTGGATAAGGGCTCATGCACATGACCGCATACTTTTTTACTTCTTCTGCGCTGACTGTTTTTTAAACATATATCACAGACACATTCATTGCAATGGGGATATGCACACAGCCGTGTTTTTCCACAAATCTGTGTGCTCGATTCATAAAACTCACTAAAGGTGTCACGATCAGTGTGGGAGGAAAACTCCACACTGAACACAGGAGGGAAGGGGAACAGTAACTGGGCCTGGAACCTAGGGAAGAAACAGGTCACCCCCTAAACAAGTTTTTAAGAGATCCGCTCACCTCTGCTCTCTCAAGGCAGGTGCACCAACCAAAATCTGAGACACCCCTCAAAATTGGATTGTAAATGTTAAAAATATGGATGAGCACTCTATATGAAGTACCCCGTTTCTTATGGACATAAGTGCACTATAAAGAAGAAGAGAAAAAGTTTGCGGATATTTCTGAAAGACCTCACTACGTCACTGACCTGCGCCTAAAGCTGCAAGTGCGCAACTCTCGTATTGAGCCAGCTCTTGAAACCAGCCGGGAAACACACGTGGGACGCGACACACTCCAACAGCCGGGACGCCGGCCTTTGAAACGGAGTAGGAACTCAGTCGCAAGACCCCGCAAAGAAAGAACTAGGCAAAGGTAAGCCCAGAGTCTGGGTACAAAACCTATGAGGCAGAATAACAAAGTTACTTTAAGGAGAAACAATGAACTGCATGTAGCAACATACTAAGGATTTCTTTATACTAACAACCACCAATAGGTTGAATTGCAACATTCTCTCTGACGACACAACGGAGATTAGATACATTTTGCAAAAAGGATACCAAATATAAAGGAAACATAGCACAAGCGGAACATTATTTGTATATCTTTGATACATTTTCAAACCAGGATTAGTCAGCGGCAATTCAGCATATGTGTGCGTTTTACATTTGAATATAGGACATATATGTAATATTTAATGCGTTCTTATCAGCTGGATATATATGCCATTCTATACTTTGATTGATATACTTTGAATGACTACTATTTATTTGGATTGAGATCTACTGCACGATTGCCCTCTCTCCCTCTCCTCATGAGTCATACAAACTTTATGGGGATAGCTTGGTGAGGATTGATGACATTTTGTGCTCTTTTTCTCCAATCAAAGATTATCAAGTTTTACTTTGTAAGAATTTTAGATACACACATTTTTATCCATTGTATTTTTATTGTTATAGAATTTATGTTTAAAATAATTGTGTCCTATACCTTCATATAGAGTGCCCATCCATATTTTTTACATTTACACCCCCTAAACAACCCTAATCTGGGTCCTATCTATCAATATGAATAGACCCTAAAGGTAGGAATATTCATATGCAGGATACCTAAGCCTTTATATCCCTATAAGGCCCTGGAAAAGGTTAGGACCAGAGACAACCCATTCCTCCCCAGATGGACGAATGAAAGTCTGTCTCAGGCCCAGATACAAACAACAGGGAATATAACAAACACAAACAAATGCGACCCTTAACTTCTGTAGAGATGGACGAGCAGGAACACCAGAGACAAACTCACACCAGCTCAGCCAAACCCAAAACCCAAATGAAGCTATCTACCGCATAGTCAGAAGGGTGGGGTCAGACTCTAAGGGTAGAAGTGATGACCACTGAGCAACAGCTGAGAAAAGCTGAGAAAAGGGAAGTGGTCATTAACCCTATCAACACTGAATCAAGAGAAATCAAGGAGGCTGTTAGATTCCTCCATGCTCAGCCAATCTCCTTGATTTCCTGACATCAGTCACCTGAGGGACCGTGACAGCAGGTCCTAGTCATGTCCATTTTTGCATATTGGATTCATCCTTTGAAATCTATAGGAGAAATAAACAGCACATAGGAGCCATCCATGTGCTATCAGTTTTTCGCAGATCACTTGCTAAGCAATACCAGGTGTTCCCCTGACAGCATTGTGGTGCAGATAGCGCGTTACATAAATGTTGAACGTCTCATTACAATGGTTCAAGACAGGTCAGGGTTGTGGGACACCTACAACTGTGGCTGCAAGGATGTGGTGTAGGAGTATATTTCAAAGGACCTCTTTCGGTGGCAATGGTAGCAAAGGACCCGGGTGAAGTGGCAGAAAATTGGTAAGTGGCACCATAGCTGTCCCTTTACATGCACAAAATACAAAAATAATTGCCCCCTTTGCATGTGCCAACCATGTGACCGGATAGAGTTAACTCCACCACAAATGGCCCCTTTTATACATGTCATGCCCATGATGTGGGTGCTAAGATTTGACCTCGTTGCTGCCATGTTTAGAATTTTACTATGCAACTTACATCTTTTATGCTATTTTACTCTACATTGAAATCCATCAAGACAAGATGGAATTCGTGTTGGGACCAGTTCCAGCACAAACTTATGAAAAGGGGAAAGATTGGTGATGCCTGACCCACCAAGCACCCCTATATATTTACCATTCAGGACATATTTCTCTGTGATGTACAGGGTCTATTGGATCTAAGACTGTAAATATATACATTTGTTTTCCAGATTTGGTAGACCAGGACTGGTAAAAACGGTAATGCTATATTTCCGCACATGACTTCATGTAGAAATGTGTTATGCTAGTCCCAGAATCTAGCATTGGAAGTACCATGGACACTTATTTTTCTTACCATATCTCCATATGTCAATTTATGTAGTAATGTTTTATGCTAGGCTCACATGAAAGTATGGTAAGCTCCATAAACCCCTATAGTACTTACCATCGCACTACAGGACTGCAATGGTGCAAAATCATCGATATCCCAACTTGACTCCAATTCAGACATAGAGTAAAAAACGCACCAAAAACCAATTAGGCTTCCTCTTTATGTTTCTTTATCAAAAATCTTCAACATTAAAAGACTGATGGTCAGAAGCACATACCATCCTTAACAATAAAGTACTGTGTGCATAGGGTCATTTTGAGGTTCAGCACATGTAGTGCCTAGCAAGCATGTAGCTACGTTTCGGGGGTCTGGCCCCTTTGTCAAGCATGATGCTGGAGTTAATTGCTGGCGTGATGGGCCAGTAAGAAATAACCACTGTCGGCAATGCTTTGCTGTAACCACACGGTATTTTGTAGTAATACAGCACGTTCACTAAAACAGGTATAATAATGCAGTTTTTGAGAAAAAAAAAATCACTAACGGGTATACACCCTGTACAGAATTATTAGGCAAAGGAGTATTTTGACCACATCATCCTCTTTATGCATGTTGTCTTACTCCAAGCTGTATAGGCTCGAAAGCCTACTACCAATTAAGCATATTAGGTGATGTGCATCTCTGTAATGAGAAGGGGTGTGGTCTAATGACATCAACACACTATATTAGGTGTGCATAATTATTAGGCAACTTCCTTTCCTTTGGCAAAATGGGTCAAAAGAAGGACTTGACAGGCTCAGAAAAGTCAAAAATAGTGAGATATCTTGCAGAGGGATGCAGCACTCTTAAAATTGCAAAGCTTCTGAAGCGTGATCATCGAACAATCAAGCGTTTCATTCAAAATAGTCAACAGGGTCGCAAGAAGCGTGTGGAAAAACCAAGGCGCAAAATAACTGCCCATGAACTGAGAAAAGTCAAGCGTGCAGCTGCCAAGATGCCACTTGCCACCAGTTTGGCCATATTTCAGAGCTGCAACATCACTGGAGTGCCCAAAAGCACAAGGTGTGCAATACTCAGAGACATGGCCAAGGTAAGAAAGACTGAAAGACGACCACCACTGAACAAGACACACAAGCTGAAACGTCAAGACTGGGCCAAGAAATATCTCAAGACTGATTTTTCTAAGGTTTTATGGACTGATGAAATGAGAGTGAGTCTTGATGGGCCAGATGGATGGGCCCGTGGCTGGATTGGTAAAGGGCAGAGAGCTCCAGTCCGACTCAGACGCCAGCAAGGTGGAGGTGGAGTACTGGTTTGGGCTGGTATCATCAAAGATGAGCTTGTGGGGCCTTTTCGGGTTGAGGATGGAGTCAAGCTCAACTCCCAGTCCTACTGCCAGTTTCTGGAAGACACCTTCTTCAAGCAGTGGTACAGGAAAAAGTCTGCATCCTTCAAGAAAAACATGATTTTCATGCAGGACAATGCTCCATCACACGCGTCCAAGTACTCCACAGCGTGGCTGGCAAGAAAGGGTATAAAAGAAGAAAATCTAATGACATGGCCTCCTTGTTCACCTGATCTGAACCCCATTGAGAACCTGTGGTCCATCATCAAATGTGAGATTTACAAGGAGGGAAAACAGTACACCTCTCTGAACAGTGTCTGGGAGGCTGTGGTTGCTGCTGCACGCAATGTTGATGGTGAACAGATCAAAACACTGACAGAATCCATGGATGGCAGGCTTTTGAGTGTCCTTGCAAAGAAAGGTGGCTATATTGGTCACTGATTTGTTTTTGTTTTGTTTTTGAATGTCAGAAATGTATATTTGTGAATGTTGAGATGTTATATTGGTTTCACTGGTAAAAATAAATAATTGAAATGGGTATATATTTGTTTTTTGTTAAGTTGCCTAATAATTATGCACAGTAATAGTCACCTGCACACACAGATATCCCCCTAAAATAGCTAAAACTAAAAACAAACTAAAAACTACTTCCAAAAATATTCAGCTTTGATATTAATCAGTTTTTTGGGTTCATTGAGAACATGGTTGTTGTTCAATAATAAAATTAATTCTCAAAAATACAACTTGCCTAATAATTCTGCACTCCCTGTAGTAATGCAGGTTTTGAGGTAAAATGCTTTTGCTGTAACTGAATAGTATTTCAAAGTAGTACAACATGTTCACTAAAATGGATATAATAAAGTAGCAGTAAAACGCATTCACTAATACGGGTATAGTAATCCGGTTTTTGCAGTGCAAGGGATTCATTGGTACAGGTATAGTAATGCAGTTTGTTCTGTAAAACATGTTCACTAACATAGGTATTGTAATTCAGTAAATTCAGGTTTTTAGAAAAAAAAAAGGGGGGGGGGCAATTGCTCAGTAGAATGTATGTTATTGGGGTTCTGGCAATAAGTCTATGAACTGTAGAAACATGAGTTTTTTTTTTATTTATTTTTTAAACTGGCTGGCTGTTCATATACAGAAAAAATTAATTTGTTGCAGAATTTTGTAATGCAGATCTTGCCAGCAAGCTGTTTGAACTATGAAACAACACACAACTTAGAGTTACCAGTCCCTCATTCTCTATGCTATGCTTTTCTGTGCCTTTTCATAGGTAAATGCATTGATATCCAATTCATTCTACAAACCGGATTCCAAAAAAGTTGGGACACTATACAAATCGTGAATAAAAACTGAATGCAATGATGTGGAGGTGCCAACTTCTAATATTTTATTCAGAATAGAACATAAATCACGGAACAAAAGTTTAAACTGAGAAAATGTACCATTTTAAGGGAAAAATATGTTGAATCAGAATTTCATGGTGTCAACAGATCCCAAAAAAGTTGTGACAAGGCCATTTTCACCACTGTGTGGCATTTCCCCTTCTTCTTACAACACTCAACAGACGTCTGGGGACCGAGGAGACCAGTTTCTCAAGTTTAGAAATAGGAATGCTCTCCCATTCTTGTCTAATACAGGCCTCTAACTGTTCAATCGTCTTAGGCCTTCTTTGTTGCACCTTCCTCTTTATGATGCGCCAAATGTTCTCTATAGGTGAAAGATCTGGACTGCAGACTGGCCATTTCAGTACCCGGATCCTTCTCCTACGCAGCCATGATGTTGTGATTGATGCAGAATGTGGTCTGGCATTATCTTGTTGAAAAATGCAGGGTCTTCCCTGAAAGAGATGACGTCTGGATGGGAGCATATGTTGTTCTAGAACCTGAATATATTTTTCTGCATTGATGGTGCCTTTCCAGACATGCAAGCTGCCCATGCCACACGCACTCATGCAACCCCATACCATCAGAGATGCAGGCTTCTGAACTGAGCGTTGATAACAACTTGGGTTGTCCTTGTCCTCTTTGGTCCGGATGACATGGCGTCCCAGATTTCCAAAAAGAACTTCGAATCGTGACTTGTCTGACCACAGAACAGTCTTCCATTATGCCACACTCCGTTTTAAATGATCCCTGGCCCAGTGAAAACGCCTGAGCTTGTGGATCTTGCTTAGAAATGGCTTTTTCTTTGCACTGTAGAGTTTCAGCTGGCAACGGCGGATGGCACGGTGGATTGTGTTCACTGACAATGGTTTCTGGAAGTATTCCTGAGCCCATTCTGTGATTTCCTTTACAGTAGCATTCCTGTTTGTGGTGCAGTGTCGTTTAAGGGCCCGGAGATCACAGGCATCCAGTATGGTTTTACGGCCTTGACCCTTACGCACAGAGATTGTTCCAGATTCTCTGAATCTTCGGATGATGTTATGCACAGTTGATGATGATAGATGCAAAGTCTTTGCAATTTTTCGCTGGGTAACACCTTTCTGATATTGCTCCACTATCTGTCTGCGCAACATTGTGGGAATTGGTGATCCTCTACCCATCTTGGCTTCTGAGAGACACTGCCACTCTGAGAAGCTCTTTTTATACCCAATCATGTTGCCAATTGACCTAATTAGTGTTAATTGGTCTTCCAGCTCTTCGTTATGCTCAAATTTACTTTTTCCAGCCTCTTATTGCTACTTGTCCCAACTTTTTGGGGATTTGTTGACACCGTGAAAATTGGAATCAACGTATTTTTCCTTTAAAATGATACATTTACTCGGATTAAACGTTTGATCTGTCATCTACGTTCTATTACAAATAAAATATTGACATTTGCCATCTCCACATAATTGCATTCAGTTTTTATTCACAATTTGTTTAGTGTCCCAACTTTTTTGGAATCCGGTTTGTAGTCAAGATGGTTGTTCATTGCCTTTAAGAGCCATGCTCGAATATAGTTGCAATTTTGTATGTCTTGAGTAGGCCAAATTAAGGTCATACAAAGGTTTCTGCTCTTTAATGTTATTCTTTTCATGAATGTACCAGTCTGAGAAGAAGCCTCCTTGTCTACTTTTAAATTTATGACGGGAGATAAAGATAAGCTCTATGCAGCTGGTGATCATTACCTATACAATTAGGCATTTGTTAATGAAGCAAAATATATAATATGTATGTATTCATTTATTGAGCCTTAGTTAGTCCTTAGCATAAGACAATCAGTAGTACGTATATATATTTGGTTATATTATATTGTTATATGTTACGAAGACAACATGTATCCAGTATATTATATACACTGCTCAAAAAAATAATGGGGACCCTTAAACAACACAATGTAACTCCAAGTCAATCACACTTCTGTGAAATCAAACTGTCCACTTAGGAAGCAACACTGAGTGACAATCAGTTTCACATGCTGTTGTGCAAATGGGATAGACAACAGGTGGAAATTATAGGCAATTAGCAAGACACCCCCAATAAAGGAGTGGTTCTGCAGGTGGTTACCACAGACCACTTCTCAGTTCCTATGCTTCCTGGCTGATGTTTTGGTCACTTTTGAATGCTGGCGGTGCTTTCACTCTAGTGGTAGCATGAGACGGAGTTTACAACCCACACAAGTGGCTCAGGTAGTGCAGCTTATCCAGGATGGCACATCAATGCGAGCTGTGGCAAGAAGGTTTGCTGTGTCTGTCAGCGTAGTGTCCAGAGCATGGAGGCGCTACCAGGAGACAGGCCAGTACATCAGGAGACGTGGAGGAGGCCGTAGGAGGGCAACAACCCAGCAGCAGGACCGCTACTTCCGCCTTTGTGCAAGGAGGAACAGGAGGAGCAGTGCCAGAGCCCTGCAAAATGACCTCCAGCAGGCCACAAATGTGCATGTGTCTGCTCAAACGGTCAGAAACAGACTCCATGAGGGTGATATGGGGGCCCGACGTCCACAGGTGGGGGTTGTGCTTACAGCCCAACACCGTGCAGGACGTTTTGCATTTGCCAGAGAACACCAAGATTGGCAAATTCGCCACTGGCGCCCTGTGCTCTTCACAGATGAAAGCAGGGTCACACTGAGCACATGTGACAGATGTGACAGAGTCTTGAGACGCCGTGGAGAACGTTCTGCTGCCTGCAACATCCTCCAGCATGACCGGTTTGGCATTGGGTCAGTAATGGTGTGGGGTGGTATTTCTTTGGAGGGCCGCACAGCACTCCATGTGCTCGCCAGAGGTAGCCTGACTGCCATTAGGTACCGAGATGAGATCCTCAGACCCCTTGTGAGACCATATGCTGGTGCGGTTGGCCCTGGGTTCCTCCTAATGCAAGACAATGCTAGACCTCATGTGGCTGGAGTGTGTCAGCAGTTCCTGCAAGACTAAGGCATTGATGCTATGGACTGGCCCGCCCGTTCCCCAGACCTTAATCCAATTGAGCACATCTAGGACATCATGTCTCGCTCTATCCACCAACGTCACGTTGCACTACAGACTGTCAAGGATTGTCAGATGCTTTAGTCCAGGTCTGGGAGGAGATCCCTCAGGAGACCGTCCGCCACCTCATCAGGAGCATGCACAGGCGTTGTAGGGAGGTCATACAGGCACGTGGAGGTCACACACACTACTGAGCCTCATTTTGACTTGTTTTAAGGACATTACATCAAAGTTGGATCAGCCTGTAGTGTGTTTTTCCACTTTAATTTTGAGTGTGACTCCAAATCCAGACCTCCATGGGTTGAAAAATTTGATTTCCATTTTTTTTTTTTTGTGTGATTTTGTTGTCAGCACATTCAACTATGTAAAGAACAAAGTATTTCAGAAGAATATTTAATTAATTCAGATTTAGGATGTGTTATTTTTGTGTTCCCTTTATTTTTTTGAGCAGTGTATATTTCTCATTAGCAGAATATCTGTCTGTAAAAGAGTGTCTGTAAAGATGTGTATTTTGTAACCATTAATCACATCTTTGGTATGACAGAGGAGGTACTGATATCTCTGTGAGAAAACAAAGCCATTCAAGTTATTTACGATCCATAAATTAACAGTGTGAGAAACATTTAGAGAGAGGCCTAGAGGTCTGTCTCTAATTGCTACAAGTGTCAGAATTAATCCCTATAGCTTTGAATTAAAGCTTCTAAGGTCAAAATGTATATTCAGACTTACATAAATTAACCCTTTATACTATGATGCAAATAGCTTATACAGTAGTGCCACCTAGGTATCAGTAGGTGACATTACAACAGTAGCAAAAGTGCATTCTGGGTAAGGTTATGATGTCACATTTTTTATCAATGGTCACGCCCATCCGACAATGATTGGAAAGTTCCAAACTAGGAAGGTGTGTCTAACTGATAAGTTTGTGATCATAAGCCATACACAGGAGGTAAAGAAAGAGAAAGAGAGAGGAGAGGAGAAGTAGAGGGGTCTATCTAGATGAAAGCCATAATGAGATGCGCTATGATGGACCACCCAGCTTTCCTAGGAGCAAAAGTGAGATTCCTACTAGGACTTGGTAAGAGACACAGAAAATGATATTTCATTTTATTAAGACTAATTTGATAGTGTGGGTGAAATTATACCATCTAGATTGGCGAATAAATAAATAATTAAATTAAATGATCATCTCCATATTGAGATGTAGTCTTAGGATATTGTGAGGCTTCATTCTACCTGCCGAAGAATCTAGACTTATAATCTAGCAAAGCATTAAATGATTGCTTATATATATATATATATATATATATATATATATATATATACAGTACAGACCAAAAGTTTGGACACACCTTCTCATTCAAAGAGTTTTCTTTATTTTCATGACTATGAAGGCATCAAAACTATAAATTAACACATGTGGAATTATATACATAACAAACAAGTGTGAAACAACTGAAAATATGTCATATTCTAGGTTCTTCAAAGTAGCCATCTTTTGCTTTGATTACTGCTTTGCACACTCTTGGCATTCTCTTGATGAGCTTCAAGAGGTAGTCCCCTGAAATGGTGTTCCAACAGCCTTGAAGGAGTTCCCAGAGATGCTTAGCACTTGTTGGCCCTTTTGCCTTCACTCTGCGGTCCAGCTCACCCCAAACCATCTCGATTGGGTTCAGGTCCGGTGACTGTGGAGGCCACTTTATCTGGCGCAGCACCCCATCACTCTCCTTCATGGTCAAATAGCATTTACTTTCAAAGTTTTCCCAATTTTTCAGCTGACTGACTGACCTTAAGTTCTTAAAGTAATGATGGCCACTCGTTTTTCTTTACTTAGCTGCTTTTTTCTTGCCATAATACAAATTCTAACAGTCTATTCAGTAGGACTATCAGCTGTGTATCCACCTGACTTCTCCTCAACGCAACTGATGGTCCCAACCCCATTTATAAGGCAAGAAATCACACTTATTAAACCTGACAGGGCACACCTGTGAAGTGAAAACCATTTCAGGGGACTACCTCTTGAAGCTCATCAAGAGAATGCCAAGAGTGTGCAAAGCAGTAATCAAAGCAAAAGGTGGCTACTTTGAAGAACCTAGAATATGACATATTTTCAGTTGTTTCACACTTGTTTGTTATGTATATAATTCCACATGTGTTAATTCATAGTTTTGATGCCTTCAGTGTGAATCTACAATTTTCATAGTCATGAAAATAAAGAAAACTCTTTGAATGAGAAGGTGTGTCCAAACTTTTGGTCTGTACTGTATATATATATATACATATATACAGGGTGGGCCATTTATATGGATACACCTTAATAAAATGGGAATGGTTGATGATATTAACTTCCTGTTTGTGGCACATTAGTATATGTGATGGGGAAAATTTTCAAGATGGGTGGTGACCATGGCGGCCATTTTGAAGTCGGCCATTTTGAATCCAACTTTTGTTTTTTCAATAGGAAGAGGGTCATTTGACACATCAAACTTATTGGGAATTTGAAAAGAAAAACAATGGTGTGCTTGGTTTTAACGTAACTTTATTTTTTCATGAGTTATTTACAAGTTTCTGACCACTTACAAAATGTGTTCAATGTGCTGCCCATTGTGTTGGATTGTCAATGCAACCCTTTTCTCCCACTCTTCACACACTGATAGCAACACCGCAGGAGAAATGCTAGCACAGGCTTCCAGTATCCGTAGTTTCAGGTGCTGCACATCTCGTATCATCTGAAGGCAATCGTCTATGCTGTGAAGTTACGAGATGTGCAGCACCTGAAACTATGGATACTGGAAGCCTGTGCTAGCATTTCTCCTGCGGTGTTGCTATCAGTGTGTGAAGAGTGGGAGAAGAGGGTTGCATTGACAATCCAACACAATGGGCTGCACATTGAACACATTTTATAAGTGGTCAGAAACTTGGAAATAACTCATTAAAGAATAAAGTTACGTTAAAACCAAGCACACCATTGTTTTTCTTGTGAAATTCCCAATAAGTTTGATGTGTCACATGACCCTCTTCCTATTGAAAAAACAAGAGTTGGATTCAAAATGGCCGACTTCAAAATGGCCGCCATGGTCACCACCCATCTTGAAAAGTTTCCCCCCTCACATATACTAATGTGCCACAAACAGGAAGTTAATATCACCAACCATTCCCATTTTATTAAGGTGTATCCATATAAATGGCCCACCCTGTATATATATTGATAGAACATTCTTCGCCAAGCTAAGTGATGGATTCCCACAGGAAGGACTTATTTCAAGTCCTTCCCATTTAAGATATGGTCTAGCAAAATCCTAGATCCCTGTTATTTGTCTTAATAGTCTTACCAAAGTTATATATATGAAAATAGTCCAGGATGGGGCGGAAGGATACAGTTATCTCTTCTAAGTTATATCATTGAATGGATTTGCCCATCTTGAAGTCATGTGATGTGTAATTGGTTAGAAGGGGGCGGAATGTATTTAGCATTCTATATTGATGTCTAGGATTAGACATGCCCATCCTGATATCATGAGGTTTTTTCTGAACAGAAGTAATGTATATAACTTATGTTCATATTTTGATATCCTAACCAAATAATAGCTTGGTTATAATGTGACAAGTTATTTCCACTCACATGTATTGTTAAGCTTGTAATGCTTTATATTAACGCTATATATATTCATTTGCATGTATCATTGTGTTTATTTACTTGTATATTTTATAATCTTGTAACCAATAAATCTGCATATTTTTATACCTGTGTGTTATTGTATAATGCAGAACTACATTTTATCATTAACGTTGTAACGGCCCGTTTTAGCAGACAAGGGGTTAAAATCCGTTTAGGCGATATGCCCCTTTCTGAGAGACAGGCACAGCTACTGCAGAACACCAAACTCCCGAACTGGATACAAAATAGCACTCCAAACTGGGACCTCACGAATAGCTGCTAGCAGACGAACCGGAATCAGCTTACACTCCTGGCAATCAGTCTCTAACAGCATACAGTGGATCCCCCCAATAACGAGACAAGGCTCCGTGTTGAGGGTCAAGCAGTGGTCTGAGGTGCTGGCACACCCAGCCTGGTTTTTATTACAGTTGTTGCAAATACAGGTCCGCCCACAGGGAGGTATAAAACAACCAAGCCCATCTGGTGTACACGCCCCTAGGGGACCAGAAGGAAGACTGCGACACAGGACAGATATGTAGCAATTCAGGATACAGACACAACACATCCCCACAATGCATCATGGTTTCCTCCTCTCTGTCCTGGAGACAACCGAGGAGCAATCCAATTATCTCTCAGGACAAAGGGAAATCGCCAATACACATGTGGGAACAACAGGACAGACATCACCATTTAAACACACAATGGGACAATGGCAAAATGGGACAATAGAAACACACCCAGCATATTCCTCCCCTCTGTCTATCCACTCAACTATCTCCCAAGCTGACAAGCTATACTTATTATAAATTGTTACAACTTTGTGAGTTTACATTGTCCATACATATAACTTACATCAATTTAACCAGTATAACCTGGGGACAAACCTATCCAAAATTCACTTGAATAGGTTCAGGGGTTTAAAAGTTAGTATGGGCCATAATCCTGAGGCAAGAGGCTGGTAAACAGGCCTCTCCAAAACCCAGTGGCGAGGTTGGTTTCGCCACAAACGTGTCACGGAACCATGAACCAGACGTACAACAAGAGATAAGTGAAAATAAGAAGGCTTTATTGAAAATAAAGCTGTAAAGCAAAGGTCCAAACGGATGGTGAAACCGAGCAGAGTCTTTGCGAAGCCAGAGGTCAGGAACCAGAAGGGTAGTCAGACGAAGCCAGGATCAGGAACCAGCAGGGTAGTCAGACGAAGCCAGGATCAGGAACCAGCAGGGTAGTCAGACGAAGCCAGGATCAGGAACCAGCAGGGTAGTCAGACGAAGCCAGGATCAGGAACCAGAAGCAGCAGCAGTCTTAGAAGCATGTGAACACAAGAGGACCAAGCAAGGAACTGAAGCCACAGACCTCCTATATATATGAGCTAGGCATCCAGCTCCTCCCAGGGGAAGGAGGAGCCGCAGGGTGAAAGGCTACAAGAAACCAAGATGGCCGCCAGCACATGTCAAACGAAGGAGAGCAGCAAGCAGGTAAGACCATGACAGTACCTCCCCCTCAAGGGCCCCTCCTCCGCGGAGCACAAAACGGTTTCTGAGGGAAGCGTGCGTGGAAGGCTCGGAGCAAGGCAGGAGCATGGACATCTGCGGAGGGAACCCAGGAACGCTCCTCTGGACCATAACCACGCCAATGGACCAAAAACTGCAACCGACCGCGGAGCAGGCGTGAGTCCAGGATATTGCTCACCTCATATTCCTCACGATTGCCCACTTGGACCGGACGAGGCCGAGGAACCGAGGAAGTGAAACGATTACACACCAGAGGCTTCAACAGGGAGACATGAAACACGTTGGAGATCCGCATGCCAGGAGGAAGCGCAAGGGCATAGGCTACCGGGTTTACCCTGCGAAGCACTCGGAAGGGACCAACAAAGCGAGGCGCCAGCTTGGGAGTGGGCACTCGAAGGTTGAGGTTGCGGGTGGACAACCATACACGGTCTCCGACCTGGTAGGAAGGAGCAGGCGCTCGTCTGCGATCAGCCTGGAGTCTCTGGCGCTGCGCAGAGACCTCAAGGGACTTCTGGATCTGTACCCAAGAAGCACGTAGGACGGAAAGGTGATCCTCCACAGCCGGAATATCCTGGGGAGAGAATACCTCCGGTAACACGGCAGGTTGGAACCCATAATTGGCCATGAAGGGAGACGTCCCAGAGGAAGAGTTCACCGCCGTGTTCCTGGCAAACTCAGCCCAAGGCAGGAGGTCAACCCAATTGTCTTGGTGATCGGAGACATAGCAACGAAGGAATTGCTCCAAGGCCTGATTGGATCGTTCTGCGGCCCCATTGGACTGAGGGTGGTAGGCCGAGGAGAAGGAGAGATGAATCCCCAACTGGGAGCAAAAGGCGCGCCAGAACCTGGACACAAACTGACTCCCCCGATCCGACACAATCTCCTTAGGCAAACCGTGCAACCGGAAGACCTCCCTGGCAAAAATCGTGGCCAACTCTTGTGCAGAGGGTAACTTCTTGAGAGGAACACAGTGGCACATTTTGGAAAACCGATCCACAATCATGAGAATGACCGTATGGCCTCGGGATGCAGGGAGGTCCACAATGAAATCCATCCCCAGGTGTGACCATGGGCGCTCCCCGGTGGCTATGGGTTGCAGAAGGCCCAACGGAAGGTGCCGAGGGGACTTACTCTGGGCACAAACGGAGCATGCCGCTACATATGCGGCGATGTCGGAACGTAGGGAAGGCCACCAGAACAGACGTGAAACAGCCCAGGACAGCTGATTCTTTCCAGGATGCCCCGCGGTCTTGGAGTTATGGTAGGTTCGCAACAACCGAGTGCGCAACTCCTCAGGCACAAAACATCTGCCGTTGGGTCTCCCAGAGGGAGCACCAGATTGAGCCGCCAAAATCTGCTCACCCAGGGGAGAGGTCAGGCTGGTGCGAATGGCGGCCAGGATCTGATTCGGAGGTATGACCGAAGTCGGAATCGACTCCTCCCTGGACAGCTCGGAGTACTGCCGTGATAAGGCATCCGCCCTGATGTTCTTGGAACCGGGTAGGTAGGAGACCACGTAATTAAAACGTGACAAGAACAGAGCCCATCTGGCCTGACGTGGTGTCAATCTCTTGGCCTCAGAAAGGTAGGTCAGATTCTTGTGGTCCGTCAGGATGAGAACCGGAACCACCGAACCCTCGAGCAAGTGCCTCCATTCTTTAAGGGCCTGCACGATGGCCAATAACTCCCTGTCACCAATCTGATAGTTGCACTCCGCGGAAGACAGTTTCCGGGAGTAAAACCCACAAGGAAGCAGAGGACCCTCTGGTGTTCTACGCTGAGACAGAAGGGCGCCTACTCCCGTCTCAGACGCGTCCACCTCGAGGACAAAGGGCAACCCAGGGTTGGGATGCGACAGAATCGGAGCCGACACAAAGGCGGACTTTAGGGCCTCAAAAGCTCGGATGGCCTCGAGCGGCCAGACCTGGGAATTACTGCCCTTCCTGGTCAGATCCGTGAGAGGCTTGGCCAGCATGGAAAAGTCCCTGATGAACTTCCGATAATAATTGGCGAAGCCCAAAAAGCGCTGCAGGGAACAAAGACCACTGGGCTGGGGCCACTGTAAGACAGCCGAAACCTTCTCAGGATCCATGGAGAACCCCTCAGCGGAAATGATGTAACCTAAGAAGGTTACCTGGGATCGGTGAAATTCGCATTTCTCAAGCTTACCGAACAGTTTGTTCTCTCGTAACCGTTGCAACACTCGTCTGACATCCAGAATGTGGGCCTCCATGGATTCAGAATATACCAAGATGTCATCCAAATAGACTACCACACACTGCTGCAACAGGTCACGGAAAACATCGTTGATGAATTCCTGAAAGACTGCGGGCGCATTGCACAACCCAAAGGGCATAACCAAGGATTCGTAATGACCGGTCCTGGTGTTAAACGCGGTCTTCCACTCATCGCCCGCCTTGATCCTTACCAGGTTATATGCCGCCCTCAGGTCGAGTTTGGTAAAGACCGTGGCCCCTTTAAGGCGATCGAACAGCTCGGAAATCAAGGGTATCGGGTAAGCGTTCTTGATCGTGATGCGATTGAGACCCCTGTAATCGATGCAAGGCCTCAACTCACCGCCCTTATTTTTCACAAAGAAAAATCCAGCCCCTGCTGGGGACGAAGATTTGCGAATGTGTCCGCGTGAAAGCGCCTCCCTCACGTACTCCTCCATGGCCTCATTCTCCGCTACCGACAGTGGATAGACTTTGCCACGAGGAGGAACGGCACCAGATTGTAACTCTATGGCACAATCGTATGGGCGGTGCGGAGGTAGGGCAACCGCGCGCACCTTATCGAATACATCCCGGTACTCCTCGTATTCAGGAGGCAACAGAGAGTCCAAGGAAGTACACAGCAACTTGACAGACCCATGGATGCAACTAGCCCCACACTGCGGTGACCACGAGAGGATCTCGACCGATCTCCAATCGAAAGTCGGATTATGCTTCTGGAGCAAGGGGTACCCCAAGACCACCGAGTAGTGTGGAGACGAAATAACCTGGAGGC
The DNA here is from genome assembly GCF_905171765.1 of Bufo bufo. NCBI lineage: Eukaryota > Metazoa > Chordata > Amphibia > Anura > Bufonidae > Bufo > Bufo bufo. The sequence goes on along the minus strand of NC_053389.1, from coordinate 722,086,426 downwards.
AGACCGACTCTCTGTGAACGGCACCAATGGCTATCCCCACTGGAAGGGTCTCATGAGTCACGTGTGGCGGCAGAAGGGGTCTGCCGTCTATCGCCTCAAGAGCCAGTGGGGAACCTCGAGCCTGCAGAGGAATGGAATTGGCGGCAGCGAACACACTATCAATGAACAAACCACCAGCACCAGAGTCCACCAACGCCTGGGTCGTCACCGAGCCCCCGACCCAGGAGAGGACAACAGTGATCAGTGGTTTGTCAACACGGGAAACCGGGGACGAGGAGACTCCACCCAAGATCTGCCCCCGACAGGATCTCAGGGTACGAGCGTTTCCCGGACGGTTCGGACATGCCAACCGAAAATGCCCACCGAGACCACAGTACATGCATCGGCCCTCGCGTCTCCGGAGTGCCCTCTCCCCCTCGGACAGGCGAGCAAACCCCAGCTGCATGGGTTCACCCCCAGACAAGTCATCCCCAGGAGGCGTGGGAGGAGAGGGAGGCACGGGTGGGACAGCAAACGTAGGCACCAATCTGTTAGAAGACCTCCGCAGGTTCTCCTTAAAGGAAGGTCTCTCCCTGAGTCTGGTGTCAATCAAAATCAGGAAAGAAATAAGAGACTCGAGCTCAACTGGTAGGTCCTTAGCTGCAACCTCATCCTTCAAGGCATCCGAGAGACCATGAGAGAAAGCAGCGACCAGAGCCTCATTATTCCAGCCCACCTCTGCTGCCAGGGTACGAAACTCAATGGCGTATTCAGCTACGGATCGTGAACCCTGTCTGATGGACATAAGGAGCTTCGCAGCAGAGGCAGCACGAGCCGGCACATCGAATACCTTCCGAAGAGAAGCAACAAAACCGGAAAACTCGGCAACCACCGGATTGTTGTTCTCCCATAAAGGGCTGGCCCAGGCCAAGGCCTTGTCCGAGAGCAGCAAGATCAAGAAGCCCACCTTTGATCTCTCAGTAGGAAAGGCATGTGGCAGCAACTCGAAATAAATGCCCACCTGGTTAAGGAAACCTTGGCACTGAGTTGGCTCTCCCCCAAAGCGCTGTGGAAGAGGGGCAGAACCGGTCATACCCCGAAACACCGCAGGCGCAACAACAGGTGTCGGGGTAGACTCTGGCGCAACAACCGGAGCGGCAGTAGGAGCGAGCCCAGGAGCGACAACCGACCCATCGGCAACGGGAGCGAAATGAGCCGTGCGTTCAAGCAGGGTTTGCAACGCCACAGCGAACCGACCCAACAGGTGATCCTGCTGATCAAGTCTGGCAACCAGCGTGGGTAGCGAGGATGGCCCTGTACCGTCAGAATTCATGGCTTGGTCCTAATGTCACGGAACCATGAACCAGACGTACAACAAGAGATAAGTGAAAATAAGAAGGCTTTATTGAAAATAAAGCTGTAAAGCAAAGGTCCAAACGGATGGTGAAACCGAGCAGAGTCTTTGCAAAGCCAGAGGTCAGGAACCAGAAGGGTAGTCAGACGAAGCCAGGATCAGGAACCAGCAGGGTAGTCAGACGAAGCCAGGATCAGGAACCAGCAGGGTAGTCAGACGAAGCCAGGATCAGGAACCAGCAGGGTAGTCAGACGAAGCCAGGATCAGGAACCAGAAGCAGCAGCAGTCTTAGAAGCATGTGAACACAAGAGGACCAAGCAAGGAACTGAAGCCACAGACCTCCTATATATATGAGCTAGGCATCCAGCTCCTCCCAGGGGAAGGAGGAGCCGCAGGGTGAAAGGCTACAAGAAACCCAGAAACCAAGATGGCCGCCAGCACATGTCAAACGAAGGAGAGCAGCAAGCAGGTAAGACCATGACAAAACGTCATCTCACGTCAAAAAGATGTGAATTGTATCAATTAGGTTGTCTATAGAGTTGAGCGAACACCTGGATGTTCGGGTTCGAGAAGTTCGGCCGAACTTCCCGGAAATGTTCGGGTTCGGGATCCGAACCCGATCCGAACTTCGTCCCGAACCCGAACCCCATTGAAGTCAATGGGGACCCGAACTTTTGGGCACTAAAAAGGCTGTAAAACAGCCCAGGAAAGAGCTAGAGGGCTGCAAAAGGCAGCAACATGTAGGTAAATCCCCTGCAAACAAATGTGGATAGGGAAATGAATTAAAATAAAAATAAAAAAAATAAAAATGAACCAATATCAATTGGACAGAGGTCCCATAGCAGAGAATCTGGCTTCACGTCAGCAGAGAATCAGTCTCTTCATGCCATAGCAAAGAATCTGGCTTCATGTCAGCAGAGAATCAGTCTCTTCATGCCATAGCAGAGAATCTGGCTTCATGTCAGCGCAGAATCAGTCTTCATGTCATAGCAGAGAATCAGGCTTCACGTCACCCACCACTGGAACAGGCCACTGTCACACATTTAGGCCCCGGCACCCAGACAGAGGAGAGCGGTCCCGTAACAGAGAATCTGGCCTTATGTCAGCGCAGAATCTGTCTTCATGTCATAGCAGAGAATCAAGCTTCACGTCACCCACCACTGGAACAGGCCACTGTCACACATTTAGGCCCCGGCACCCAGACAGAGGAGAGAGGTCCTGTAACAGAGAATCTGGCCTTATGTCAGCACATAATCTGTCTTCATGTCATAGCAGAGAATCAGGCATCACGTCACCCACCACTGGAACAGGCCACTGTCACACATTTAGGCCCAGGCACCCAGGCAGAGGAGAGAGGTCCCGTAACAGAGAATCTGGCCTTATGTCAGCGCAGAATCTGTATTCATGTCATAGCAGAGAATCAGGCTTCACGTCACCCACCACTGGAACAGGCCACTGTCACACATTTAGGCCCCGGCACCCAGACAGAGGAGAGCGGTCCCGTAACAGAGAATCTGGCCTTATGTCAGCGCAGAATCTGTCTTCATGTCATAGCAGAGAATCAGGCTTCACGTCAGCCACCACTGGAACAGGCCACTGTCACACATTTAGGCCCAGGCACCCAGGCAGAGGAGAGAGGTCCCGTAACAGAGAATCTGGCCTCATGTCAGCGCAGAATCTGTATTCATGTCATAGCAGAGAATCAGGCTTCACGTCACCCACCACTGGAACAGGCCACTGTCACACATTTAGGCCCCGGCACCCAGACAGAGGAGAGCGGTCCCGTAACAGAGAATCTGGCCTTATGTCAGCGCAGAATCTGTCTTCATGTCATAGCAGAGAATCAGGCTTCACGTCAGCCACCACTGGAACAGGCCACTGTCACACATTTAGGCCCAGGCACCCAGGCAGAGGAGAGAGGTCCCGTAACAGAGAATCTGGCCTTATGTCAGCGCAGAATCTGTATTCATGTCATAGCAGAGAATCAGGCTTCACGTCACCCACCACTGGAACAGGCCACTGTCACACATTTAGGCCCCGGCACCCAGACAGAGGAGAGAGGTCCTGTAACAGAGAATCTGGCCTTATGTCAGCACAGAATCTGTCTTCATGTCATAGCAGAGAATCAGGCATCACGTCACCCACCACTGGAACAGGCCACTGTCACACATTTAGGCCCAGGCACCCAGGCAGAGGAGAGAGGTCCCGTAACAGAGAATCTGGCCTTATGTCAACACAGAATCTGTCTTAATGTCATAGCAGAGAATCAGGCTTCACGTCACCCACCACTGGAACAGGCCACTGTCACACATTTAGGCCCAGGCACCCAGGCAGAGGAGAGAGGTCCCGTAACAGAGAATCTGGCCTTATGTCAGCGCAGAATCTGTATTCATGTCATAGCAGAGAATCAGGCTTCACGTCACCCACCACTGGAACAGGCCACTGTCACACATTTATGCCCAGGCAGAGGAGAGAGGTCCCGTAACAGAGAATCTGGCCTTATGTCAGCGCAGAATCTGTATTCATGTCATAGCAGAGAATCAGGCTTCACGTCACCCACCACTGGAACAGGCCACTGTCACACATTTAGGCCCCGGCACCCAGACAGAGGAGAGCGGTCCCGTAACAGAGAATCTGGCCTTATGTCAGCGCAGAATCTGTCTTCATGTCATAGCAGAGAATCAAGCTTCACGTCACCCACCACTGGAACAGGCCACCGTCACACATTTAGGCCCCGGCACCCAGGCAGAGGAGAGAGGTCCCGTAACAGAGAATCTGGCCTTATGTCAGCGCAGAATCTGTATTCATGTCATAGCAGAGAATCAGGCTTCACGTCATCCACCACTGGAACAGGCCAATGTCACACATTTAGGCCCAGGCACCCAGGCAGAGGAGAGAGGTCCCGTAACAGAGAATCTGGCCTTATGTCAGCGCAGAATCTGTATTCATGTCATAGCAGAGAATCAGGCTTCACGTCACCCACCACTGGAACAGGCCACTGTCACACATTTAGGCCCCGGCACCCAGACAGAGGAGAGCGGTCCCGTAACAGAGAATCTGGCCTTATGTCAGCGCAGAATCTGTCTTCATGTCATAGCAGAGAATCAAGCTTCACGTCACCCACCACTGGAACAGGCCACTGTCACACATTTAGGCCCCGGCACCCAGACAGAGCAGAGAGGTCCTGTAACAGAGAATCTGGCCTTATGTCAGCACAGAATCTGTCTTCATGTCATAGCAGAGAATCAGGCATCACGTCACCCACCACTGGAACAGGCCACTGTCACACATTTAGGCCCAGGCACCCAGGCAGAGGAGAGAGGTCCCGTAACAGAGAATCTGGCCTTATGTCAGCACAGAATCTGTCTTAATGTCATAGCAGAGAATCAGGCTTCACGTCACCCACCACTGGAACAGGCCACTGTCACACATTTAGGCCCCGGCACCCAGACAGAGGAGAGCGGTCCCGTAACAGAGAATCTGGCCTTATGTCAGCGCAGAATCTGTCTTCATGTCATAGCAGAGAATCAGGCTTCACGTCAGCCACCACTGGAACAGGCCACTGTCACACATTTAGGCCCAGGCACCCAGGCAGAGGAGAGAGGTCCCGTAACAGAGAATCTGGCCTTATGTCAGTGCAGAATCTGTTTTCATGTCATAGCAGAGAATCAGGCTTCACGTCACCCACCACTGGAACAGGCCACTGTCACACATTTAGGCCCAGGCACCCAGGCAGAGGAGAGAGGTCCCGTAACAGAGAATCTGGCCTTATGTCAGCGCAGAATCTGTATTCATGTCATAGCAGAGAATCAGGCTTCACGTCACCCACCACTGGAACAGGCCACTGTCACACATTTAGGCCCCGGCACCCAGACAGAGGAGAGAGGTCCTGTAACAGAGAATCTGGCCTTATGTCAGCACAGAATCTGTCTTCATGTCATAGCAGAGAATCAGGCATCACGTCACCCACCACTGGAACAGGCCACTGTCACACATTTAGGCCCAGGCACCCAGGCAGAGGAGAGAGGTCCCGTAACAGAGAATCTGGCCTTATGTCAGCACAGAATCTGTCTTAATGTCATAGCAGAGAATCAGGCTTCACGTCACCCACCACTGGAACAGGCCACTGTCACACATTTAGGCCCAGGCACCCAGGCAGAGGAGAGAGGTCCCGTAACAGAGAATCTGGCCTTATGTCAGCGCAGAATCTGTATTCATGTCATAGCAGAGAATCAGGCTTCACGTCACCCACCACTGGAACAGGCCACTGTCACACATTTATGCCCAGGCAGAGGAGAGAGGTCCCGTAACAGAGAATCTGGCCTTATGTCAGCGCAGAATCTGTATTCATGTCATAGCAGAGAATCAGGCTTCACGTCACCCACCACTGGAACAGGCCACTGTCACACATTTAGGCCCCGGCACCCAGACAGAGGAGAGCGGTCCCGTAACAGAGAATCTGGCCTTATGTCAGCGCAGAATCTGTCTTCATGTCATAGCAGAGAATCAAGCTTCACGTCACCCACCACTGGAACAGGCCACCGTCACACATTTAGGCCCCGGCACCCAGGCAGAGGAGAGAGGTCCCGTAACAGAGAATCTGGCCTTATGTCAGCGCAGAATCTGTATTCATGTCATAGCAGAGAATCAGGCTTCACGTCATCCACCACTGGAACAGGCCAATGTCACACATTTAGGCCCAGGCACCCAGGCAGAGGAGAGAGGTCCCGTAACAGAGAATCTGGCCTTATGTCAGCGCAGAATCTGTATTCATGTCATAGCAGAGAATCAGGCTTCACGTCACCCACCACTGGAACAGGCCACTGTCACACATTTAGGCCCCGGCACCCAGACAGAGGAGAGCGGTCCCGTAACAGAGAATCTGGCCTTATGTCAGCGCAGAATCTGTCTTCATGTCATAGCAGAGAATCAAGCTTCACGTCACCCACCACTGGAACAGGCCACTGTCACACATTTAGGCCCCGGCACCCAGACAGAGGAGAGAGGTCCTGTAACAGAGAATCTGGCCTTATGTCAGCACAGAATCTGTCTTCATGTCATAGCAGAGAATCAGGCATCACGTCACCCACCACTGGAACAGGCCACTGTCACACATTTAGGCCCAGGCACCCAGGCAGAGGAGAGAGGTCCCGTAACAGAGAATCTGGCCTTATGTCAGCACAGAATCTGTCTTAATGTCATAGCAGAGAATCAGGCTTCACGTCACCCACCACTGGAACAGGCCACTGTCACACATTTAGGCCCCGGCACCCAGACAGAGGAGAGCGGTCCCGTAACAGAGAATCTGGCCTTATGTCAGCGCAGAATCTGTCTTCATGTCATAGCAGAGAATCAGGCTTCACGTCAGCCACCACTGGAACAGGCCACTGTCACACATTTAGGCCCAGGCACCCAGGCAGAGGAGAGAGGTCCCGTAACAGAGAATCTGGCCTTATGTCAGTGCAGAATCTGTTTTCATGTCATAGCAGAGAATCAGGCTTCACGTCACCCACCACTGGAACAGGCCACTGTCACACATTTAGGCCCAGGCACCCAGGCAGAGGAGAGAGGTCCCGTAACAGAGAATCTGGCCTTATGTCAGCGCAGAATCTGTATTCATGCCATAGCAGAGAATCAGGCTTCACGTCACCCACCACTGGAACAGGCCACTGTCACACATTTAGGCCCCGGCACCCAGACAGAGGAGAGAGGTCCCGTAACAGAGAATCTGGCCTTATGTCAGCGCAGAATCTGTATTCATGTCATAGCAGAGAATCAGGCTTCACGTCACCCACCACTGGAACAGGCCACTGTCACACATTTAGGCCCCGGCACCCAGACAGAGGAGAGCGGTCCCGTAACAGAGAATCTGGCCTTATGTCAGCGCAGAATCTGTCTTCATGTCATAGCAGAGAATCAGGCTTCACGTCACCCACCACTGGAACAGGCCACTGTCACACATTTAGGCCCAGGCACCCAGGCAGAGGAGAGAGGTCCCGTAACAGAGAATCTGGCCTTATGTCAGTGCAGAATCTGTTTTCATGTCATAGCAGAGAATCAGGCTTCACGTCACCCACCACTGGAACAGGCCACTGTCACACATTTAGGCCCAGGCACCCAGGCAGAGGAGAGAGGTCCCGTAACAGAGAATCTGGCCTTATGTCAGCGCAGAATCTGTATTCATGCCATAGCAGAGAATCAGGCTTCACGTCACCCACCACTGGAACAGGCCACTGTCACACATTTAGGCCCCGGCACCCAGACAGAGGAGAGAGGTCCCGTAACAGAGAATCTGGCCTTATGTCAGCGCAGAATCTGTATTCATGTCATAGCAGAGAATCAGGCTTCACGTCACCCACCACTGGAACAGGCCACTGTCACACATTTAGGCCCCGGCACCCAGACAGAGGAGAGCGGTCCCGTAACAGAGAATCTGGCCTTATGTCAGCGCAGAATCTGTCTTCATGTCATAGCAGAGAATCAGGCTTCACGTCAGCCACCACTGGAACAGGCCACTGTCACACATTTAGGCCCAGGCACCCAGGCAGAGGAGAGAGGTCCCGTAACAGAGAATCTGGCCTCATGTCAGCGCAGAATCTGTATTCATGTCATAGCAGAGAATCAGGCTTCACGTCACCCACCACTGGAACAGGCCACTGTCACACATTTAGGCCCCGGCACCCAGACAGAGGAGAGGTTCATTCAACTTTGGGTTGCCCCACAATATAATGGTAAAATGAAATTAAAAATAGTATTGAATGAGGAAGTGCCCTGGAGTAGAATAATATATTGTTAAGGGGAGGTAGTTAATATCTAATCTGCACAAGGGATGGACAGGTCCTGTGGGATCCATGCCTGGTTCATTTTTATGAACGTCAGCTTGTCCACATTGGCTGTAGACAGGCGGCTGCGTTTGTCTGTAATGACGCCCCCTGCCGTGCTGAATACACGTTCAGACAAACGCTGGCCGCCGGGCAGGCCAGCACCTCCAAGGCATAAAAGGCCACGTGGACAATTTGGAGACCCAGAAGTTGAATGGGGCCGAACCATCAGTCAGTACGTGGAGGGGTGTGCACAGGTACTGTTCCACCATGTTAGTGAAATGTTGCCTCCTGCTAACACGTTCCGTATCAGGAGGTGGTGCAGTTAGCTGTGGCGTGGTGACAAAACTTTTCCACATCTCTGCCATGCTAACCTTGCCCTCAGAGGAGCTGGCCGTGACACAGCTGCGTTGGCGACCTCTTGCTCCTCCTCTGCCTTCGCCTTGGGCTTCCACTGGTTCCCCTGTGACATTTGGGAATGCTCTCAGTAGCGCGTCTACCAACGTGCGCTTGTACTCGCGCATCTTCCTATCACGCTCCAGTGTAGGAAGTAAGGTGGGCACATTGTCTTTGTACCGGGGATCCAACAGGGTGGCAACCCAGTAGTCTGCACACGTTAAAATGTGGGCAACTCTGCTGTCGTTGCGCAGGCACTGCAGCATGTAGTCGCTCATGTGTGCCAGGCTGCCCAGAGGTAAGGACAAGCTGTCCTCTGTGGGAGGCGTATCGTCATCGTCCTGTGTTTCCCCCCAGCCACGCTCCAGTGATGGGCCCGAGCTGCTTTGGGTGCCACCCCGCTGTGAACATGCTTCATCCTCATCCTCCTCCACCTCCTCCTCATCCTCGTCCTCCTCGTCCTCCAGTAGTGGGCCCTGTCTGGCCACATTTGTACCTGGCCTCTGGTGTTGCAAAAAACCTCCCTCTGAGTCACTTTGAAGAGACTGGCCTGAAAGTGCTAAAAATGACCCCTCTTCCTCCTCTTCCTCCTGGGCCACCTCCTCTTCCATCATTGCCCTAAGTGTTTTCTCAAGGAGACATAGAAGTGGTATTGTAACGCTGATAACGGCGTCATCGCCACTGGCCATGTTGGTGGAGTACTCGAAACAGCGCAACAGGGCACACAGGTCTCGCATGGAGGCCCAGTCATTGGTGGTGAAGTGGGTCTGATCCGCAGTGCGACTGACCCGTGCGTGCTGCAGCTGAAACTCCACTATGGCCTGCTGCTGCTCGCACAGTCTGTCCAGCATATGCAAGGTGGAGTTCCACCTGGTGGGCACGTCGCATATGAGGCGGTGAGCGGGAAGGCCGAAGTTACGCTGTAGCGCAGACAGGCGAGCAGCGGCAGGGTGTGAACGCCGGAAGCGCGAACAGGCGTCCCGCACTTTATGCAGCAGCTCTGACATGTCGGGGTAGTTGCGAATGAACTTCTGCACCACCAAATTCAGCACATGCGCCAGGCAAGGGATGTGCGTCAAACCGGCTAGTCCCAGAGCTGCAACGAGATTTCGCCCATTATCGCACACCACCAGGCCGGGCTTGAGGCTCACCGGCAGCAACCACTCGTCGGTCTGTTGTTCTATACCCCGCCACAACTCCTGTGCGGTGTGGGGCCTGTCCCCCAAACATATGAGTTTCAGAATGGCCTGCTGACGTTTACCCCGTGCTGTGCTGAAGTTGGTGGTGAAGGTGTGTGGCTGACTGGATGAGCAGGTGGAAGAAGAGGAGGAGGAAGCTGAGTAGGAGGAGGAGGAGACAGGAGGCAAAGAATGTTGCCCTGCGATCCTTGGCGGCGGAAGGACGTGCGCCAAATAGCTCTCCGCCTGGGGCCCAGCCGCCACTACATTTACCCAGTGTGCAGTTAGGGAGATATAGCGTCCCTGGCCGTGCTTACTGGTCCACGTATCTGTGGTTAGGTGGACCTTGCCACAGATGGCGTTGCGCAGTGCACACTTGATTTTATCGGACACTTGTTTGTGCAGGGAAGGCACGGCTCTCTTAGAGAAGTAGTGGCGGCTGGGAACAACATACTGTGGGACAGCAAGTGACATGAGCTGTTTGAAGCTGTGTGTGTCCACCAGCCTAAATGACAGCATTTCATAGGCCAGTAGTTTAGAAATGCTGGCATTCAGGGCCAGGGATCGAGGGTGGCTAGGTGGGAATTTACGCTTTCTCTCAAATGTTTGTGAGATGGAGAGCTGAACGCTGCCGTGTGACATGGTTGAGATGCTTGGTGACGCAGGTGGTGGTGTTGGTGGTACATCCCATGTTTGCTGGGCGGCAGGTGCCAACGTTCCTCCAGAGGCAGAGGAAGAGGCCGAGGCGGCAGCAGCAGCAGAAGAGGCCGAGGCGGCGGCAGCAACAGAAGAGGCCGAGGCGGCAGCAGCAGAAGAGGTAGCAGGGGGAGCCTGAGTGACTTCCTTGTTTTTAAGGTGTTTACTCCACTGCAGTTCATGCTTTGCATGCAGGTGCCTGGTCATGCAGGTTGTGCTAAGGTTCAGAACGTTAATGCCTCGCTTCAGGCTCTGATGGCACAGCGTGCAAACCACTCGGGTCTTGTCGTCAGCACATTGTTTGAAGAAGTGCCATGCCAGGGAACTCCTTGAAGCTGCCTTTGGGGTGCTCGGTCCCAGATGGCGGCGGTCAGTAGCAGGCGGAGTCTCTTGGTGGCGGGTGTTCTGATTTTGCCCACTGCTCCCTCTTTTGCTACGCTGTTGGCTCGGTCTCACCACTGCCTCTTCCTCCGAACTGTGAAAGTCAGTGGCACGACCTTCATTCCATGTGGGGTCTAGGACCTCATCGTCCCCTGCATCGTCTTCCACCCAGTCTTGACCCCTGACCTCCTGTTCAGTCTGCACACTGCAGAAAGACGCAGCAGTTGGCACCTGTGTTTCGTCATCATCAGAGACGTGCTGAGGTGGTATTCCCATGTCCTCATCATCAGGAAACATAAGTGGTTGTGCGTTAGTGCATTCTATCTCTTCCACCCCTGGTGAAGGGCTAGGTGGATGCCCTTGGAAAACCCTGGCAGCAGAGTCTTCAAACAGCATAAGAGACTGCTGCATAACTTGAGGCTCAGACAGTTTCCCTGATATGCATGGGGGTGATGTGACAGACTGATGGGCTTGGTTTTCATGCGCCATCTGTGCGCTTTCTGCAGAAGACTGGGTGGGAGATAATGTGAACGTGCTGGATGCACTGTCGGCCACCCAATTGACTAATGCCTGTACCTGCTCAGGCCTTACCATCCTTAGAACGGCATTGGGCCCCACCAAATATCCCTGTAAATTCTGGCGGCTACTGGGACCTGAGGTAGTTGGTTCACTAGGACGTGTGGCTGTGGCAGAACGGCCACGTCCTCTCCCAGCACCAGAGGGTCCACTAACACCACCACGACCATGTCCACGTCCGCGTCCGCGTCCCTTATTAGATGTTTTCCTCATTGTTCCCGTTCACCACAATTTTGAGAATGGCAAATTTGGGAATGCTTTTTCAACCCAGAACAAAAAGTCTGCTTTGACGGTCACTACAAATAACTTGACCAGCTAAAACTGTGCAGATTTGGTTGAATAGAGATGTGAGACCTGTTTTTTTATGCGCTGTGTGAGAGTTATAGGTTTAATCACAGAATGACACTTCTATCAGCACGCTAGCGTGTGTCTTAGGTTTTTCTGAATGATACTATCAATAACTTCAATGGAAGATTTTCTTTTTGGGATAGATTTCAAGTAGGCCTGAAATACCACAAACTAGTTATTTTCAGAATGGCAAATTTGGGAATGCTTTTTCAACCCAGAACAAAAATTCTGCTTTGACGGTCACTACAAATAACTTGACCAGCTAAAACTGTGCAGATTTGGTTGAATAGAGATGTGAGACCTGTTTTTTTTTTGCGCTGTGTGACAGTTATAGCTTTAATCACAGAATGACACTTCTATCAGCACGCTAGCGTGTGTCTTAGGTTTTTCTGAATGATACTATCAATAACTTTAATGGAAGATTTTCTTTTTGGGATAGATTTCAAGTAGGCCTGAAATACCACAAACTAGTTATTTTCAGAATGGCAAATTTGGGAATGCTTTTTCAACCCAGAACAAAAAGTCTGCTTTGACGGTCACTACAAATAACTTGACCAGCTAAAACTGTGCAGATTTGGTTGAATAGAGATGTGAGACCTGTTTTTTTTTGCGCTGTGTGACAGTTATAGCTTTAATCACAGAATGACACTTCTATCAGCACGCTAGCGTGTGTCTTAGGTTTTTCTGAATGATACTATCAATAACTTTAATGGAAGATTTTCTTTTTGGGATAGATTTCAAGTAGGCCTGAAATACCACAAACTAGTTATTTTCAGAATGGCAAATTTGGGAATGCTTTTCAACCCAGAACAAAAAGTCTGCTTTGACGGTCACTACAAATAACTTGACCAGCTAAAACTGTGCAGATTTGGTTGAATAGAGATGTGAGACCTGTTTTTTTTTGCGCTGTGTGACAGTTATAGCTTTAATCACAGAATGACACTTCTATCAGCACGCTAGCGTGTGTCTTAGGTTTTTCTGAATGATACTATCAATAACTTTAATGGAAGATTTTCTTTTTGGGATAGATTTCAAGTAGGCCTGAAATACCACAAACTAGTTATTTTCAGAATGGCAAATTTGGGAATGCTTTTTCAACCCAGAACAAAAAGTCTGCTTTGACGGTCACTACAAATAACTTGACCAGCTAAAACTGTGCAGATTTGGTTGAATAGAGATGTGAGACCTGTTTTTTTTTGCGCTGTGTGACAGTTATAGGTTTAATGACAGAATGACACTTCTATCAGCACGCTAGCGTGTGTCTTAGGTTTTTCTGAATGATACTATCAATAACTTTAATGGAAGATTTTCTTTTTGGGATAGATTTCAAGTAGAAAATCAACATCCAGCATTTACAAATACGTATCTATTGGGTCAGAGGTCAAATAATTGAGGTCCAGCTACAGCATAACCCTTTACAAAAATATAATATAAATACATTTTAATATAACAAAACAGCAACCATGTCCCTATATGTCCAGACCCATACCAGGCCACCCAGAGGATACTGCCAGGGAGTGGGGTAGTTGACCCTAGTAACGTTTACTAAAGCTTGGCCCTAAGCCCAGGGGCGGCCCCTAATGGTGGAGCCCCCCTGTCCTCGAACCTGGCTAACAACTCCTATTAGGCCCTAGGGTGATGAATATAGGTAGTGATACAAATAGTGGTGGGCTGGTATGGGCATGGACAGAGAGGATCAGAAGGATGCTAATGAGGCACCGTATATACAGCCCTGATGGTAAGAACTACCATCCGGTACACGGTGCACACGACTACAGAATAACATAAATCACTTAAATAAGATACAGAAGATGCCACAGAAATTAAACCGTGGTAAACCCCAACGCGTTTCCCCCACGGTGTGGGATCATCAGGGGGTGATAGGAAAAAATATTAAATATAGATAAACCGATTTGAGCAGAATACAGGATAAACGGACGAAGGCCCAGATACAATTGGTACATCCGTAACATAACCGCTCAAAAGTATCAGTTGTGACATTCAGTAATCAACATAAAAAATTATTTGGACCAGATAATAATCCTGGGAGGGACAGATAAACCTATACCAACAGTCCTGATGTATCACACACGTATGTCATACGTAAGAGAGGTAGATATCTGTAAAGAAAAAGGAGGATATCCATATATCAATATGCGTACGTCTATACCGCACCACCAGGTTAAAAATGTGACGAACCACCACCGGCATAGATAATATTGAGAGGAATCACTCACAGTGTATAGGGCAAACTCCATGTATTGATAAAGTCACGATCAGGCTCATAGATAGTACAGAAACTCCTTTGTAGATAATGGAGTGCGCTGCTGCCAATCGTGTTAGTGATGTTCACATGGCGTAACACACGTATCAATCAATAAAGTGAGCTAAAAACATAATAGAATATTCATGCCAAAACACTGCACTCCACCCTCATAAGATAATATAGATAAATAGGGAGGTAGGCATACCTTCAAGTATAGGCTGGATCGTATCAACCACTAAGGCAAGGTCAGACTGATAGATAAAGATCCACTATATAACAGAAAGGCATGTGTTACAAAGACACCACTAAAAATAGCTCATGTCTAGGGGTGAAATTATCAGTTTACTTACTGTTGGTCAAGTAGTCAAGGACATGTATCCCCTCCCAGGGTCCAACTATGAATCTCCCAGAAGTGCCCCCTCTTATAGTGAACACCTAAAGTTCACTGATTGTACACATCTGTGTCTGGGCGGAGGCCCAGATCAATGCTCCTCATTGGTCAGATCCGTATATCGGGTTGGGGAGCATGTACATACCATTGAAGTCAGCGTGCGTTCCACACTGGAACGCACGCCGCGCGACTTCCGGTATACGCCCCCGGAAGTGGCGTCATCGGCATATGCGCTCCAGCCTGGAGCGCATCCATACAGCAACACAATCACATGGAGACGTGCAGTCATGACGTCATCTCCCCGAGCCCTTGCGTTCCAGCATGGAGCGCAAACAGCCGGATCTGGCACAACTATATGGGTAAGATAAATCGGTGAGGGCTCAATGAAGATCAAAGATGAATAGAGAAGTTGCCAAATAGAAGCAACAATGTCATCCAGCCCCATAAAACAGTAATAATATGAAGTGGATGATCAAGGGGACATATAGAAAGGACAGAGGATTATTGTCTGCATCGATAAAGAATATATAATTATAGAACGATATACAGTGAGAACAGTGAAGCCATTTATCATCACTGTTAAAGATAATTATGATTTCGGTGCTTCACGCACCCGGTCCAGTAAAGGGACAAGAATAGCCACCGAGTCCACCTGTAGCAAGGGCAAGATGGGGGAGGGGGAGGGGGGGAAGGAAAGGAAAAGGGAAGAAAAAGGAAATATCGAGAGCAGGCCAGAAAGCCAAAAAGTAAAACAGGTCACAAATAGCATGAAAAAGTCAATCTTTCATTTAACCCGTGGGGAGATTGGGACCGGAGTCTGTGGATCCATTCGCTTTCCTTTTGTAGGATCCTCCTGTCCCAATCACCCCAACGTGGAGATGGATGTACCAATTCAAGTACAGTAAATCGGAGGCATCCCGGATCACCCCCGTGAACTTCATTAACGTGTGTTGCAATCGGGGTGACTTCCTTGTTTTTAACGTCATTAACGTGTTCCAGGATTCGTCTTCTAAATTCCCTGATGGTTTTCCCGACATAGTCAAGGGGGCAGGTGCATTGACACAGGTAGACAAGACCCCTAGATTTGCAGTTGATAAAATCACGTATCTGGAAGGTCTGACCCGAGACTGATCCTGTAATTGTTCTCGCTGTATTCAGGAATGCACAAGCCTTACAATCACCACATCTATAAAGGCCTACTGGCCTACGATCAAGCCAAGTCCCCGTCTTAGCGGGAGGCATAAAGTGGCTGGCCACCAGACGATCCCTAAGACTTCTGCCCCGTCGGTACGAGACGGATGGACGATCACTCAAGACCTCGGAGAGGTCGGGATCCATTCTCAAGATGGGCCAATATTTACTTAAGATTTTCTTAACATTCTGATTGGCTGTGTCAAAATTAGAGATGATTCTCGTGGGTTCAGGGCTATCCAGACACCTTGTTTTAGGGATAAGAAGATCGTTCCGTTCTCTCCTCTGTGCATGCTTAAAGGCTTCCCTGAGTATTGGTATACCCCCTGAGTGCAAATCTGTCACGAAGGGCCCTCGCTTCTTGAAAGAAGGCCTCATCACTGGAGCAGTTCCTCCGCACCCGCAAGTATTGTCCTCTTGGGATCCCGCGTTTGAGGGAGGTAGGATGGTGACTGCTCCAGTGAAGGAGGGAGTTCGTGGCCGTGGCTTTCCTATAGATATTCGTAGAAAGCCGATCCCCCACTATAGTGACCTTGACGTCAAGAAATGTAATGCTAGACTGATGGTGTTCAAAGGTAAAGTGGAGACCGATCTCATTCATATTGAGCTCAGATATGAATCTTTTAAGCTCAACAGAGTCTCCTTTCCAGACGACGAACACGTCGTCTATATAGCGAGTCCAGAACTGTATGTTTCCGGACCACCATACATCATAGTCAGGGAAAACGAGGGTATCCTCCCACCAGCCCAGGAAGAGGTTGGCGTAAGTGGGGGCACAGGGGCTCCCCATCGCCGTCCCCCTGAGCTGGTGGTAGAATTTGCAATTGAATAGAAAAAAATTATGAGTCAGGGTATACTCGAGGAGCCTGATGATAAATTGGTTATGTAGGCTATATTGAGTGCCCCTAGCACAAAGAAAATACTCAATGGCTTTAAGGCCATGCTGGTGTGGAATGGAGCTATAAAGCGCCTCGACATCAATACTGCATAAAATGCAGTCAGGGTCAAGAGTCAAAGCATCTATTTTGTTGAGGAAGTCCGTTGTGTCCCTCGTGTATGCTGGGAGGGACACAACGAACTCCCTCAACACCTTATCCAGGTACACCCCACAGTTCTGGGTAAGTGAATCGACACCAGACACTATGGGGCGACCCTTGAGTGGATTAGTCCCTTTATGGATCTTGGGAAGCCCATAAAAGGTCGCTATCAGTGGTTTAGTAGGTAGGAGGAATTCAAATTCCGAAGTCCCAATAACTTTATTCGCAAGGCGAACAAGCAGAATGTGTTTAAGCTCAGCAAGAAAAGTCGGAGTAGGATTCGATGGTAAGATACTGTAACCCTCCCGGTCCCTGAGTAATTCAAGGCACATGCGCATGTAGACCTCGTTGTCCAGTACAACCAAATTTCCCCCTTTATCTGAGGGCTTTATAATGATGGTGCGATCTTTCTCAAGAGATTGCAGAGCCTGCATCTCAGGGATGGAGAGATTATACGATTTAGGGGTTGCCCGGTCAAGTTCTTCAAGGTCATTAGTCACCAATTGTAGGAAAATATCTACATGTTCATAATTAGCTGGGGGGGGGCATTTTCTTACTTTTTGGTCTTAATGCAGTGAAAGGGCCTGTACCGGTGATACGGGTATGGTCCCTATTTAGGTCGGTTAGGGTCTGAAGGTCATCAAAGTCCTCTTCATCAAGGCCCAATCTACTGCATGTGTCTCTATTTGAGACTTTAAAGAATTTACGCCACTTGAGCCTCCTGCAGAAGAGGTGGAGGTCCTTGGTCCATGTAAATAGACTAAAATTAGAGGTAGGTACAAATGATAAACCCCTCTTAAGGACCTCCACCTCGACTGGAGTGAGAACTCGTGAAGACAGATTCACAATTTGAAGGTCTGTCATTGACCCTTGTCCGGGCGACCCCGATCGCGTAGTTGATATGGCATTACATTCTTTTCTAAAAAAGAAGATGAACCTGGTTGTTGTTGAGTTTGGGTATTGGAGTAGCCAGAGGGAGGTGATGAGGAGGAGGCATTCGGAAAATTTATTTATATTTTTGTAAAGGGTTATGCTGTAGCTGGACCTCAATAGATTTCAAGTAGGCCTGAAATACCACAAACTAGTTATTTTCAGAATGGCAAATTTGGGAATGCTTTTTCAACCCAGAACAAAAAGTCTGCTTTGACGGTCACTACAAATAACTTGACCAGCTAAAACTGTGCAGATTTGCTTGAATAGAGATGTGAGACCTGGTTTTTTTTGCGCTGTGTGACAGTTATAGCTTTAATCACAGAATGACACTTCTATCAGCACGCTAGCGTGTGTCTTAGGTTTTTCTGAATGATACTATCAATAACTTTAATGGAAGATTTTCTTTTTGGGATAGATTTCAAGTAGGCCTGAAATACCACAAACTAGTTATTTTCAGAATGGCAAATTTGGGAATGCTTTTTCAACCCAGAACAAAAAGTCTGCTTTGACGGTCACTACCAATAACTTGACCAGCTAAAACTGTGCAGATTTGGTTGAATAGAGATGTGAGACCTGGTTTTTTTTGCGCTGTGTGACAGTTATAGGTTTAATCACAGAATGACACTTCTATCAGCACGCTAGCGTGTGTCTTAGGTTTTTCTGAATGATACTATCAATAACTTTAATGGAAGATTTTCTTTTTGGGATAGATTTCAAGTAGGCCTGAAATACCACAAACTAGTTATTTTCAGAATGGCAAATTTGGGAATGCTTTTTCAACCCAGAACAAAAAGTCTGCTTTGACGGTCACTACAAATAACTTGACCAGCTAAAACTGTGCAGATTTGGTTGAATAGAGATGTGAGACCTGGTTTTTTTTGCGCTGTGTGACAGTTATAGCTTTAATCACAGAATGACACTTCTATCAGCACGCTAGCGTGTGTCTTAGGTTTTTCTGAATGATACTATCAATAACTTTAATGGAAGATTTTCTTTTTGGGATAGATTTCAAGTAGGCCTGAAATACCACAAACTAGTTATTTTCAGAATGGCAAATTTGGGAATGCTTTTTCAACCCAGAACAAAAAGTCTGCTTTGACGGTCACTACAAATAACTTGACCAGCTAAAACTGTGCAGATTTGGTTGAATAGAGATGTGAGACCTGTTTTTTTTTGCGCTGTGTGACAGTTATAGGTTTAATCACAGAATGACACTTCTATCAGCACGCTAGCGTGTGTCTTAGGTTTTTCTGAATGATACTATCAATAACTTTAATGGAAGATTTTCTTTTTGGGATAGATTTCAAGTAGGCCTGAAATACCACAAACTAGTTATTTTCAGAATGGCAAATTTGGGAATGCTTTTTCAACCCAGAACAAAAAGTCTGCTTTGACGGTCACTACAAATAACTTGACCAGCTAAAACTGTGCAGATTTGGTTGAATAGAAATGTCAGGTCTATTTTTTAGGCGCTGGGTGACAGGCTCAACTTGCCCCTGATGTAATATATGGCCAAAAAATAACCAGACTGTTGATGGTTAAATGCACTTCGGTGACACAGGCTCAGCCTGCAGCTGATGTAGTATATGGCCAAAAAATAATCAGACTGTTGATGGTTAAATGCACTTGGGTGAAACAGGCTCAGCCTGCAGCTGATGTAGTATATGGCCAAAAAATAACCAGACTGTTGATGGTTAAATGCACTTCGGTGACACAGGCTCAGCCTGCAGCTGATGTAGGATATAGCACAAAATAACCACACTATCGATGGTTAAATACACTTGGTGATAGCCCGTGCTGGCGCACCACAAGTCACAAAATGGCCGCCGATCACCCCAGAAAAAAAGTGATCTAAAAACGCTCTGGGCAGCCTCAAAAAAGTGAGCAAGTCAATAATAGCACTTCAATGATCCACAGCTGCAGATCGATCAAAGAATGAAGTCTTTTGGAGGAGTTAATCTGCCTAATCTCGCCCTAACGTCGCAGCTGCAACCTCTCCCTATACTGATCATAGCAGAGTGACGTGCGGCGCTACGTGACTCCAGCTTAAATAGAGGCTGGGTCACATGGTGCACTGGCCAATCACAGCCATGCCAATAGTAGGCAAGGCTGTGATGGCCTCTTGGGGCAAGTAGTATGACGCTTGTTGATTGGCTGCTTTGCAGCCTTTCAAAAAGCGCCAAGAAAGCGCCGAACACCGAACCCGAACCCGGACTTTTACGAAAATGTTCGGGTTCGGGTCCGTGTCACGGACACCCCAAAATTCGGTACGAACCCGAACTATACAGTTCGGGTTCGCTCATCCCTAGTTGTCTACAATTCACCAGGTCATGATTTTAAGAATTTATGACAAATTTTATACATTTTATTTTTTTATGGTTAATTATTTTTATGACCATAATTAATAATTCTTAATTGAATTATTACCCCCTGACAGCTTTCCCTAATAAAAGCCCTGAAATCTACCCATTTATATCTCTTTATTGTGTCTCTAGTACAGCTAGATTATTGGCTAGTGTCTGTAATACCTTATTGTCAGACACAGCCAAGACACATGCTCTCAGGTCGCAAGTAGAATAGCGTTCTCAGCAAAATCCTGCCCCTGATTGGCACACAGTCTGTCTGTCAGCCTCTGAGGCAATCTGGGCAAACCTTCCCCCAATGTCATGTGATCCTTCATCTTCATCCTTCCTGCCGTTTTCCCTGCCAATTTTCACAGTAAAATGATGCTGCCCTATTTTTGCGCAATTTATTGCCAAACAAATTATCAAAAGTTCGTATTCAATTAGCAGATTTTTTTTTGTGAAATTCATAATAAATCTCATTAGTTTAGAATTGATATACATATGTATATTAAAGGATTAGGTAGCGGAGTTGTCATCTCCTGGGTAGACGGGCACACTTTAGCAGGCACATCAAAGGAATTTCAGTCCAAACAGCGGGAATTTCGTTCAACTGACCTCAGCCAGTTTTATTGTCAGTTTGTGGTAAAGTACAGAAATCATCTGCCTGTCCAGCTCTAACTATACAGCAGGATAACCTGACTGACCGAATGCTGGCCTAATACCAGGCACCAAACATAACAGCAAAGTCCGTACCACTTGATGTGCTCTCCAGGCTTCAAGCAGATGACCTGTTCTCAGGCTGAGAGAGAGGTGTGGTGAAGAAGCGGGTTTTCAACAAACCCTAATACAGAGACATCTGAAAAGATCTCTGCCATTTAGATACCCTGGTTGCTTTTAGTAAAACATAGAAGTGAGGAACTGGGTGGCATCTCCTCTTGCTGTGATACAGGCTGCTACTCTGTCATGGTAACAGTCATACAGATGCTGAATCTCTATACACCCTATCCATGGTACATGACTTTCTCTAATTTCACATCTGCGCTTTCTATTCCAGTTTTGAGATCCGGCAGCGGATCTCCAAATTAGAGCAAAAAGCTTCCGTTTGATTCAATACATCAGGATGAATCTGTTCCGTTCAGATGCGGTTGTATTAAATTGAAACTGAACAAACTGAATCCGTCACTAAAAACAATGTAAGTCAATAGGTGACGGATGCTTTTTTTTAGGATCCGAAAAAAACGGATCCAGCACCATTGAGGCTACTTTCACACTGGCGTTTTGGTTTCCGTTTCTGAGATCCGTTCAGGGATCTCACAAGCGGTCCAAAACGGATCAGTTTTGCCCTTAATGCATTCTGAATGGATAAGGATCGGCTCAGAATGCATCAGTTTGCCTCCGTTCTGTCTCTATTCCGCTTTGGAGGCGGACACCAAAACGCTGCTTGCAGCGTTTTGGTGTCCAACTGACGAAACTGAGCCAAAGTGATCTGTCCTGGCACACAATGTAAGTCAATGGGGACAGATCAGTTTTCACTGACACAATCTGGCACAATAGAAAACGGATCCGTCCCCCATTGACTTTCAATGGTGTTCAAGACGGATCTGTTTTGGCTATGTTAAAGATAATACAAACGGATCCGTTCTGAACGGATGCATGCGGTTGTATTATCTGAACTGATGCGTTTGTGCATGACGGATCCACACCAAACGCGAGTGTGAAAGTAGCCTACTTGAATTGTATTTAGTGCCAGATCCGGATTGTTCCATTTTGCAGACCGGACACAAAACCGCAGTTTGCAGTGGTTTTATATCCAGTGACAATTCAAAGCAGAACAAATCAGAAGAGAATGCATTCTGATCAGTTTTGTCCCCATTGACAATGCATGGGGACAAAACGGAATACACTGCCGGATCTCAAAACCAGAATACGAAGCACAGATGTGAAAGTAGCCTTAGGCCTCTTTCACACGGGGGCGTTGCGGGAAAAGGTCCGGGTGCGTTGCGGGAACACCCGCGATTTTTCAGCGCGAGTGCAAAACATTGTAATGCGTTTTACACTCGCGTGAGAAAAATCGCGCATGTTTGGTACCCAAACCCGAACTTCTTCACAGAAGTTCAGGCTTGGGATCGGTGTTCTGTAGATTGTATTATTTTCCCTTATAACATGGTTATAAGTGAAAATAATAGCATTCTGAATACAGAATGCTTAGTAGGTGATCAATTGAGGGTTAAAAAAATAAATAAAAATTAACTCACCTTCTCCTCTTGTTCGCGTAGTTCCCGGTCTCTTCTTTACTTCTTTAATGATGAGCTGTGGGCTAGGACCTGTGGTGACGTCAGATCACATGCTCCAATCACATGGTCCATCACCGTGGTGATGGACCATGTGATTGGAGCATGTGATCTGACGTCACCACA
Source organism: Bufo bufo (assembly GCF_905171765.1). Lineage (NCBI taxonomy): Eukaryota > Metazoa > Chordata > Amphibia > Anura > Bufonidae > Bufo > Bufo bufo. Next base: position 722,064,117 of record NC_053389.1, on the reverse strand, counting down.
GGTCCTAGCCGATAGTTCATCTTTTAAGAAGTAAAGAAGAGACCGGGAACTACGCGAACAAGAGGAGAAGGTGAGTTAATTTTTATTTATTTTTTTAACCCTCAATTGATCACCTACTAAGCATTCTGTATTCAGAATGCTATTATTTTCCCTTATAACCATGTTATAAGGGAAAATTATACAGTGAACAGACTGTCACCTAGCAACCATGCGTGAAAATCGCACCGCATCCGCACTTGCTTGCGGATGCTTGCGATTTTCACGCAACCCCATTCACTTCTATGGGGCCTGCGTTGCGTGAAAAACGCAGAATATAGAGCATGCTGCGATTTTCACGCAACGCACAAGTGATGCGTGAAAATCACCGCTCATGTGAACAGCCCCATAGAAATGAATGGGTCGGTATTCAGTGCGGGTGCAATGCATTCACCTCACGCATCGCATCCGCGCAGAATACTCGCCCGTTTGAAAAGGGCCTTAGTGTCAGTACTCTGTCATGGTCTCAGTGGCTTAAAGGCACAGTACATGGTATATCACATCTCATAACATGGCATATCACATTGGTTCAAGTGCTGGGAGAAATAAAGCTAAATAAATATACAAAAACATAACATTATAACAATGTTGGCCTATTCTAGCGACAGTCCCATTACAGTTTATCTACAGTAGGTGGTATTGACACCCTAACAGTAATCAAGAACAACAGTTACTGTAAAGGATATGGTTTTCTTTCTAAGGCTGGTTTCACACGGGCGTTGCGGGAAAAGGTGCGGGTGCGTTGTGGGAACATGCACGATTTTTCCGCGCGAGTGCAAAACATTGTAATGCGTTTTGCACACGCGTGCGAAAAATCTCGGCATGTTTGGTACCCAAACCCAAACTTTTTCACAGAAGTTCGGGTTTGGGATTGGGGTTGTGTAGATTGTATTATTTTCCCTTATAACATGGTTATAAGGGAAAATAATAGCATTCTTGATACAGAATGCATAGTACAATAGCGCTGGAGGGGTTAAAAAATAAATAAATAATAATTTAACTCACCTTAATCAACTTGCTCGCGCAGTCCGGCTTCTCTTCTGTCTTCTTCTTTGCTGTGTACAGGAAAAGGACCTGTGGTGACGTAACTCCGGTCATCACATGGTCCATCATATGATCTTTTACCATGGTGATGGATCATGTGATAGACCATGTGATGACCGGAGTGACGTCACCACAGGCCCTTTCCTGTACACAGCAAAGAAGGAGGCAGAAGAGAAGCCGGGCTGGATTAAGGTGAGTTAAATTATTATTATTATTATTTTAACCCCTCCAGCGCTATTGTACTATGCATTCTGTATTCAGAATGCTATTATTTTTCCTTATAACCATGTTATAAGGGAAAATAATAATGATCGGATCTCCATCCCGATCGTCTCCTAGCAACCGTGCATGAAAATCGCACCGCATCCGCACTTGTTTGCGGATGCTTGCGATTTTCACGCAGCCCCATTCACTTCTATGGGGCCTGCATTGCGTGATAAACGCACAATATAGAGCATGCTGCGATTTTCACGCAACGCATAAGTGATGCGTGAAAATCACCGCTCATGTACACAGCCCCATAGAAATGAATGGGTCCGGATTCAGTGCGGGTGCAATGCGTTCACCTCACGCATTGCACCCGCGCGGTAAACTCGCCCGTGTGAAAGAGACCTAAGAGTTAAAAGGCTGATTTCCAACCCTCTTACACATGCCCATTGAAGTCTATGAGTCCGTAACAGAACACAGTGGCCTCCGTTTTCTGTCAGTGGTATTCACTGACTATTTGTAGGAGATGTCCTGGAAATCCTCTTTTCAGCCTAGCTGTGCATGTGGAATATTGATGAAACACGGTGGGCAAAAACGGACACACGAACAAATGATGGACCCTTCACGGATGTAATACTGCCCATCTTCTAATGGATCTCATCAAGGACACAAGTGAGTAAGGCCTCAGGTGTATGGTCACCTTTGGAGGTTTAAGTCTGTATGAAGTTTCAGGCTCGGGAAGTAAACAAGTGTAATTCTATAGAGATAAGGAAAATAGTAATTGTATCATAAAAATATCTTAGAAAATTGTGTAACTTTTTTATTCTGCTGTGACTAAATTTCATTTACATGAAAACAGAAAATGTATCCATGTCAATTAAAACAATGGAAACTTCAGTCAAGGTGTACAAGTGGTGCTGCATGCCTAGTGAACCATCTGTAATGCTCACTAAGTCGGGTTCTAGTATTACTAGTACACTCAGCCTGTTCTCGATGAATTCTAATTAACTAGTCTGTAATTAGAGCTTTGCTCAACAATTGATCTGCTTGTTGCTACAACACTATTGTATAACCATATGAAGATCTCAGTTCATTGAAGAGGTTTTCCAGGTGTTTAGTATTAATGGCCTGTTCTCAGGATAGCCACAGTCCAAGAAAAATATATGGTACCCACCAATAAAACATATTCTTTATTCCAAAACCATTAAAATCAGAGCATGGACGAGAGCTGTACAGGCAAGGGGACAGCTGTTTTGCATTGTTATACACTTCTTCATAGCTGCTTTATTTCTATCCTCAGGAGAGGTCATAAATATCAGATCAGTGGAGGTCTAACTCCTGGCACCCCTGTCTCAGCTGTTTGAGAAGGCCACGGTGCTCTGGTGAGTGCTGCAGCCTCCTCACAACTTACCAAGCATAGCACCGTCCATTGGATAGCAGCTGTGCCTAGTATCGCAGCTCAGCCGCTTTCACTTGAATGGGGCTGAGCTGCGCCTAGGCCATGAGACTCATGAACGTTAAGTCACTGACCTACAAAGAGGCCACAGCACTTACCAGACTGTGGCAGTCAATTCAAACAGATGATCAGTGGGCATGCCTGGAGTTGCACTCTGATATTGAAGACCTACCCTGAGGATATTCCATCAAGATTAAAATCTCAGAAAACCCCTTGATGGAGGCTTTCTAGCTTTCCGCCAGCCCATAGGCATTGAGAACCAGATGAGGGGTTCGGCGGTTATGGAGTTTCCTTTAGGCTATCTTTACACATTCAGGATTTGATGACGATTTAAATGCGGGTTCACATTGAGCAGATAAAGTCCACATGCCTGCCAAAGATACCCAAGTACAGTGTCATAGAGTTAGAATGGAGCAGCAATGTACATGGTCAACGATCACTCCATTCAAAAGTGGGACACAAGACCCTCCTTGTTGGGATCGGTGGGGATCCCATGGTTCAGACCCCATCGATCTAACAGCTTTCCCCTATTCAGTGGATAAGGAATAACTTGTTACTAAAATAACAGTATGTGTTCCATTATTGACAGTGCAGTCCAGTGCACATCTTGTCCAATGTATGCAGTCCTGGAACATCCGTTTGAGGATGCATATCTTTGTTCAAAATGTGAGCAAATTGCCCGTTTGGAATCGCACATCGTGTATCGAACTGGACGAGTTTCAACACTGAGAAGCGTTGGTAATTTGGAACAGAGTTTGCTGCTCACTGAGCAGGCACTCTATGGGGTAGATGTGGAGGAGGGTGGTAGCGAGGAGGCTGAGGAAAGTGAGGTAGCTAGCTAAGTAACAGTTAGAAAGCGGGGTAGAGGGAAGAGTGCCAGGGAGGCTAGCCCTGATCTGACACACCCCAACAAGTTTGCAAGGTTAGCAGATGAGGGGGATGTCAGTTCAGGGAGAACACTGCTGCAGCCGGACACTTCCTCTGCCAGTCAGGGGAATCTCAGCTCCAGTAAGCAGGAGACTAGGAGAGCAGGGCAGGCCAGACAGTTGCTGGTTGTGGGAGACTCAATTATTAGGGGTACAGATAGGGAAATCTGTCACAAAGACCAGGATCTTCAAACGGTTTCTTGTTTTCCTGGCGCTAGAGTTCGACACATCGCGGATCGGATTGACAGATTACTATGAGGGGCTGGAGAAGATCCAGCAGTCATGGTCCATATCGGAACCAATGACAAAGTAAGGCTACATTCACACGACCGTTGTGTGTTTTGCGGTCCGCAAATCGCGGATCCGCAAAACACGGATGGCGTCCGTAGGCATTCCGCAATTTGCGGAACGGCATGGACAGCCTTTGATATAACTGCCTATTCTTGTCCGCAAAGCACGGACAAGAATAGGACAGGTTATATTTTTTTTACAGACCATGGAACGGAGCCACAGATGCGGACAGCACACGGAGTGCTGTCCGCATCTTTTGCGGCCCCATTAAAGTGAATGGGTCCGCATCCGAGCCGCCAAAACTGCGAGAACTGGGCCAACTTCTCTGTCAGCTACAGTCTCTATCGTAGGGATAGGCTGCACCCAGGCTTGGACTGGCCCACCAGGGAGGCGGGGGGTTCCTCGGTAGGTCCCCAGTGTCCTGCGCCCGGAGATAAGATGGAGGAGTAATTATTTCTCTTGTTTCTCAGGAGAGAAAATTATTGTAGCCACTAGGTGGCAGTATCGCACAATGATGCAGCATCTTACTGGTGTAAATTGTACAGGAGGCCCCACAGTATCTTCTAAGCTTCCCGGGCTGCTGGCAGTGAAGGAGGAGAGAACATGTCTGGCCATCCTCCTGCCCTCCCTGCTGTCAAAAAACTGTGGTTGCTGGAGAGAAGGACTCCTCTGCAGTGCTGGGCTGATTTCTCAGGTGTGTGACAGTAATGAGCTGTAGGAGACTGTAAGGGGGAAAGAGGGGATTTGTTTATAGTAGACTCAGATCTGTGCATGCGTGCTGCTCTCTGCAAAGTTCAGAGTGACATTGGGGGGACTTTGCCCAAGGTCCCCCCCAATGCCTCTGCTTTAGGTGCCCCCCCATTAGTGCCACATCTCCAGATGCCCCCCAATGCCACCACTCTAAATGCACCCCTAATATTGCCTCTTCTCCAGTTGCCCCCCTAATACCTCTGCTCCAGGATCACCACTATTACCCTGCCTCAGACGACCCTAATGCCACTGCTTTAGGTGCACCCCCATATATGCCCCAGCTCCAGATGCCCCCACTCTAAATGCACCGTTTATATTGCCTCTTCTCTAGTTACCCCTGCTCCAGGATCCCAAATATTACCCTGCCTCAGGTGACCCTAATTCCTCTGCTTCAGTTATGACCCTCCGTTTGTGCCCTTTGCTCACGTTGCTCCTCTAGCACCTTTGCTTGGGCTTTGTTAAAGGTTGTGACCTGCAAAGGGTGTTGGACTTATGACTGAAAAATTCTGCACAGTGCGTCACATTCTCCAGTATTGACACGTATGGTTTACATGGCGGTAGTGATGATATTCCGTTTATACAGGCATCACTGCTGCCATGTAAAGAGATACTGGTGGTGGAGTGGTGGAGGATTTACAGGGGTTGTCCAGGTTTTCAAGTTATCCTCTCCACACCATAGGGCATAACTATATGATTAGTGGGGTCTGATTCTGCGACCCCCACTGATCCCAGGAACAAGTCCTGTTCCCCCTTTTTGATGGAGTGGCAGGCCACACATATGCCCTGCTTCTCCATTTATTCTCTTTGGAACCACTGGAATTAGCCAGTGCTGTCCTTTGCCATCTCCAGCGACCCCATAGAGAATGGATGGAGAGGCAGGGCATATGCTCAACCTGCCACTCAATCAAGAAAGGGGATCAGTGGTCGCTCCAGCGTTCAGACCCCCCCCGATCACTTAGTTATCCCCAATCCTGTGGATAGAGGATAACTAAAAAAGTGGACACAGGCCCTTCAACAGGCGAGCATTTCTATTTTAGTTTGACACATATTTTGGGCCAGATTTTTATTTATTTTTTTACACCCAAAGAAAATCTTTAAGGGTAGGGAATGTGACAAGGTCCCACAGCTATGACACGACAGTTGATAAGTGTCTGATTGATGGGGGTCTGACTGCTGGGACCCCCGTGATCAAGGGAACGTGGTCTTAAGAACCTTGTGTACATAGATTGGCGGTAATGTAATTGAATGTCTCAGTACCCCTTTTTTCATGATCAGTGGGTTCCAGCAGTCAGACCCCAGCAATCTGAAATTTTTCACCTATCCTCTAGATAGGCAATAAGTCATTATGGTAGGACAACCCTTTTAATTATAATGTAGATTATGTACAATATGAGGAGGTTAAGATTTGATCAATTTCATGCCAGACATTTATGCTTAAAGGGGTAAAAGGGTTTGTCACACTTCAGTAAATGGCATTTATCATGCAGTTAATACAAGGCACTTACTAATGTATTGTGATTGTCCATATTGACTCTTTTCCATCACATTATACACAGCACGTATCCGTGGTTATTACCACCGTATAATCCAGCAGTTGTGGCCGTGCTTACACACTATAGGGAAAGGCCCGCATAGGCCAGCATCTTTCCTTATAGTGTGCAAGCACGGCCACCGCTGTTGGATTGCAGAGTGATCAAAACCATGGATACGTGCTGTGTATAATGTGATGGAAAAGAGTCAATATGGACAATCACAATACATTAGTAAGTGCCTTGTATTAACTTTCTCTTTATTATAAATGCCAATTGCTGATGTGAAACAACCCCTTTAACCCCTTTAAGTGTGCTTCCCCTAATAGGGTTAGGCATAAATGTCTTGGTGTGTGCATTCTATGTGTGATTGGTGTGTGCTATATATATTCTATGTATCAGTCGTGTATATGCAGTATGTGACATATGCATCAGTGGCATGTAACCCATGTATAAGTTTCTTGTGTGCCACATGTGTCCTATGAGTGATTGGTGTGCGCTGCATGTGTCTTGTTTCTGACTGACTTAAGTGCAGGATATCCATATATGTGTAAATTCTGCCACATGTATGTTTGTGCATTTTGCTGTGAATGTCTGCCATCATACTTCATCTGTAATATTTCTGTTATAACTGTAAGTGCTCATGAACACGACCATTGGATGTTTTGCAGTCTGCAAATTGCTTATTCACAAAACATACCGGGTGTGTGCATTCCACATTATGCGGAACAGAACAGCCGGCCTCTAATAGAACAGTGCTATCCTTGTCTGTCATGTGGACAATAATAGGACATGTTCTATCATTTTGCAGAATGGCCATGCGGACATACAGACACGGAATGCACATGGCGGCCCCATTGAAGTGAAGTGAACGGTACAGACATGAAAAATAAATAAGTTAGTGTGCAGGAGCCCTAAGGTTGGCCCCCAGAATCAGTTACACTGTTGGGCCCTAAGTACCCCAGTCCGACACCGGCTGCACCTCAATGGGGAAGGGGCAGCTGTTTTGCGGGGAGAAGATGACTAGAAGGTTGGAGGAGTGTTTAAACTAGGGACTGGGGGAGAGGGTAATTACATTATAGGATGGAACGATAGTGCAGAGACCTGGGCAAGGTAGTGGGACTGGGGGAGGAATGGAAGGAAGGACTAGAACAGTTCAGAAGGAAAAGTGTAGGGTAAAAAATATACATAAACCTCTTACATGCATGTATACTAATGCCAGAAGCCTGACTAATAAAACTGGGGAACTGAAATTAGTGATATGTGAGGAGGACTATGACATAGTGGGAATAACTGAGACATGGCTGGATGATAGCTATGACTGGGAGGTTAATGTACAAGGTTACAGTCTGTTTAGAAAGGATCGTCAAAACCGGAGAGGGGGAGGGGTCTGCCTTTATGTAAAGTCCTGTCTAAAGCCCACAGTCCGAGAAGATATAAGTGAGGGACATGAACATGTGGAGTCACTGTGGGTAGAAATACATGGAGGCAAAAACAATAATAAAATACTAATAGAAGTTTATTATAAGCCACCTAATATACCAGAGTCCACAGGAAATCTACTACTAAACGAGATAGACGAGGCAGCAAATCATAATGAGGTCGTTATTATGGGGGACTTCAACTAAAAACAATGTGGATAAATAGAATTGGAAAGAAAGCAATAAATGACAAAAAGAAAGCATTTAAATCACTAAGGCTACTTTCACACTAGCGTTAATATTTTCCGGTATTGAGATCCGTCATAGTTATCAATGCCAAAATGCATTCCATTCCGTTCTCATACCGGAGAGCATGCTGCAGTTTGATTTCCATCCTGGGATGCAGGGCAAAACGGATTCGTCCTGACCCAAAATGCAAGTCAATGGGGACGGATCTGTTTTCTCGGACACAATCTGACACAATAGAAAACGGATCCGTCCCCCATTGACTTACAATGGAGTTCATGACGGATCTGTCTTGGCTATGTTAAAGATAATACAACCGGATCCGTTCATAACGGATGCAGATGGTTGTATTATCAGTAACGGAAGCGTTTTTGCTGAGCCCTGCCAGATCCAGCAAAAATGCTAGTGTGAAAGTAGCCTTAAACAGAAGGTAAGCGAGGAAGCACTGAAAAACTATAAGGAAAAAAGTAGAATATGTAAAAGACAAATAAAAGCAGCCAAACTAGAGACCGAGAGATTAATTGCCGAAGAGAGTAAAACTAACCCTAAAATGTTCTTCAATTATATAAATGGTAAAAAGTATAAATCGGAAGGTGTCGGCCCTTTACAGAGTAATGAGGGGGGAGTTGCAGAGAGCGATGAGGAGAAAGAAGAGCTATTTCCCATTAAAAGTACCCTGTCTGACCCAGGAAGAAGTACAGCGGTGTCTTAAAAAGATTAAAATAGACAAATCGCCGGGACCAGATGGCATACACCCCCGCATTCTAAGAGAATTAAGTAATGTCATAGCCAAACCCTTATTTCTGAAATTTGCAGACTCTATACTGACAGAGAGTGTTCCACAGGATTGGCACATAGCAAATGTGGTGCCAATATTCAAAAAGGGTCCAAAAACAGAGCCCGGAAACTATAGGCCGGTAAGTTTAACATCTGTCGTGGGTAAACTGTTTGAAGGTTTTCTAAGAGATGCTATCTTGGAATACCTCAATGAAAATAAGCAAATAACACCATATCAGCATGGCTTCATGAGGGATCGGTCATGTCAAACTAATTTAATCAGTTTCTATGAGAAGGTAAGTTCTAGACTTGACCGCGGCGAATCAATGGATGTCGTATATCTGGACTTCTCCAAAGCATTTGATACTGTACCACATAAAAGGTTAGTATATAAAATGAGAATGTTTGGACTGGGGGAAAATGTCTGTATGTGGGTAAGTAACTGGCTCAGTGATAGAAAACGGAGGGTGGTTATTAACGGTACACACTCAGATTGGGTCACTAAGCCCTATTCTCTTTAATATATTTATTATTGATCTTGTAGAAGGCTTGCACAGTAAAATAGAAATTTTCGCAGATGACACTAAACTGTGTAAAGTAATTAACACTGAAGAGGACAGTATACTGCTGCAGATGGATCTGGATAGATTGGAAGCTTGGGCAGAGAAGTGGCAGAGGTGGTTTAACACTGACAAATGTAAGGTTATGCACATGGGAAGGAATAATGCAAGTCACCAGTACATACTAAATGGTAAAACACTGGGTAACACTGACATAGAAAAGGACCTAGGAATTTTAGTGAACCGCAAACTAAGCTGTAGAAACCAGTGTCAGGCAGCTGCTGCCAAGGCCAATAAGATAATGGGTTGCATCAAAAGGGGCATAGATGCCCGTGATGAGAACATAGTCCTACCACTTTACAAATCCCTAGTGAGACCACACATGGAGTACTGTGTACAGTTCTGGGCTCCTGTGGACGAGGCAGACATAGCAGAGCTGGAGAGGGTTCAGAGGAGAGCAACTAAAGTGATAACTGGACTGGGTGGACTACAGTACCCAGGAAGATTATCAAAATTAGGGTTATTCACTTTAGAAAAAAGACGACTGAGGGGAGATCTAATAACTATATATAAATATATCAAAGGTCAGTACAGAGATCTATCCCATCATCTATTTATCCCTAGGACTGTGACGAGGGGACATCCTCTGCGTCTGGAGGAAAGAAGGTTTGTACACAAACATAGAAGAGGATTCTTTACGGTAAGAGCAGTGAGACTATGGAACTCTCTGCCTGAGGAGGTGGTTATCGTGAGTTCACTAAAAGAGTTCAAAAGGGGCCTGGATGTATTTCTGGAGTGTAATAATATTACAGGCTATAGCTACTAGAGAGGGGTTGTTGATCCAGGGAGTTATTCTGATTGCCTGATTGGAGTTGGGAAGGATTTTTTCCCCTAAAGTGAGGAAAATTGGCTTCTACAGTGCCTTGCTAAAGTATTCACCCCCCTTGACTTTTTTCATATTTTGTTACATTACAGCGTTAAGTTCAATGTTTTGTTAATCTGAATTTTATGTGATGGATCAGAACACAATAGTCTAAGTTTGTTAAGTGAAATGAGAAAAATATACAGGGTAGGCCATTTATATGGATACACCTTAATAAAATGGGAATGGTTGGTGATATTAACTTCCTGTTTGTGGCACATTAGTATATGTGAGGGGGGAAACTTTTCAAGATGGGTGGTGACCATGGCGGCCATTTTGAAGTCAGCCATTTTGAATCCATTTGTTTTTTCAATAGAAAGAGAGTCATGTGACACATCAAACTTATTGGGAATTTTACAAGAAAAACAATGGTGTGCTTGGTTTTAACGTAACTTTATTCTTTCATGAGTTATTTACAAGTTTCTGACCACTTATAAAATGTGTTCAATGTGCTGCCCATTGTGTTGGATTGTCAATGCAACCCTCTTCTCCCACTCTTCACACACTGATAGCAAAACCGCAGGAGAAATGCTAGCACAGGCTTCCAGTATCCGTAGTTTCAGGTGCTGCACATCTCGTATCTTCACAGCATAGACAATTGCCTTCAGATGACCCCAAAGATAAAAGTCTAAGGGGGTCAGATCGGGAGACCTTGGGGGCCATTCAACTGGCCCACGACGACCAATCCACTTTCCAGGAAACTGTTCATCTAGGAATGCTCTGACCTGACACCCATAATGTGGTGGTGCACCATCTTGCTGGAAAAACTCAGGGAACGTGCCAGCTTCAGTGCATAAAGAGGGAAACACATCATCATGTAGCAATTTCGCATATCCAGTGGCCTTGAGGTTTCCATTGATGAAGAATGGCCCCACTATCTTTGTACCCCATATACCACACCATACCATCAATGGTGCAGCACCTGAAACTACGGATACTGGAAGCCTGTGCTAGCATTTCTCCTGCAGTGTTGCTATCAGTGTGTGAAGAGTGGGAGAAGAGGGTTGCATTGACAATCCAACACAATGGGCAGCACATTGAACACATTTTATAAGTGGTCAGAAACTTGTAAATAACTCATGAAAGAATAAAGTTACGTTAAAACCAAACACACCATTGTTTTTCGTGTGAAATTCCCAATAAGTTTGATGTGTCACATGACCCTCTTCCTATTGAAAAAAAAAAAGTTGGATTCAAAATGGCCGACTTCAAAATGGCCGCCATGGTCACCACCCATCTTGAAAAGTTTCCCCCCTCACATATACTAATGTGCCACAAACAGGAAGTTAATATCACCAACCATTCCCATTTAATTAAGGTGTATCCATATAAATGGCCCACCCTGTATAATTAAAACTATTGTTTAGAAATAGAAAACAGAAAATTTGCATGTGCGTATGTATTCACCCCTTTGTTAGGAAGCCCATAAAAAGCTCTGGTGCAACCAATTACTTTCAGAAGTCACATAATTAGTGAAATAATGTCCACCTGTGTGCAATCTAAGTGTCACATGATCTGTCATTACATATACACACCTTTTTTGAAAGGCCCCAGAGGCTGCAACACCTAAGCAAGAGGCATCACTAACCAAACACTGCCATGAAGACTGAGGAACTCTCCAAACAAGTAAGGGACAATGTTGTTGAGAAGTACAAGTCAGGGTTAGGTTATAAAAAAATATCCAAATCTTAGATGATCCCCAGGGTGCTCCATCAAATCTATCATAACCAAATGCAAAGAACATGGCACAAAAGCAAACCTGCCAAGAGAAGGCCGCCCACCAAATCTCACGGACCGGGCAAGGAGGGCATTAATCAGAGAGGCAGCACAGATACTCAAGGTAACCCTGGAGGAGCTGCAGAGTTCCACAGCAGAGACTGGAGTATCTGTACATAGGAGGACAATAAGGTGTACGCTCCATAGAGTTGGGCTTTATGGCAGAGAGGCCAGAATAAAACCATTACTTTCAGCAAAAAAACAAAAAGGCACGTTGTGAGTTAGTGAAAAGGCATGTGGGAAACTCCCAAAATGTATGGAGGAAGGTGCTCCGGTCTGATGAGACTAAAATTGAACTTTTCGTCCATCAAAGAAAATGCTATTTCTGGAGCAAACCGAACACATCACATCACCCAAAGAACACCATCCCCACAGTGAGACATGGTGGTGGCAGGCAGCATCATGCTGTGGGGATGTTTTTCAGCAGCCGGGACTGGGAAACTGGTCAGAGATAAGGGAGAGATGGATGGTGCTAAATACAGGGATATTCTTGAGCAAAATCTGTACCACTCTGTGCGTGATTTGAGGCCAGGACGGAGGTTCACCTTCCAACTGGACAATGACCCCAAACACACGGCTAAAGCAACACTAGAGTGGTTTAAGGGGAAAGCCCAGATCCCAATCCAATAAAAAGTCTGTGGTCAGACTTAAAGATTGCTGTTCACAAGCGCAAACCATCCAACTTGAAGGAGCTGGAGCAGTTTTGCAAGGAGGAATAGGCAAAAATCCCAGTGGTAAGATGTGGCAAGCTCATAGAGCCTTATCCAAAGCGACTTGGAGCTGTGATTGCCACAAAAGGTGGCTCTACAAAGTATTGAATTTAGGGGGGCGAATAGTTATGCACAGTATAAACTATACTTTATAAACTTTAAAGTTCCAGGCATGTGAGATATTCCTTATTCCCTTATCAGGTAAACTATTCCTGAAGATACAACCAGACAACATACAGTATATGGTGAAAACGTTACAGCCTATTATCAAATATCCAAGAAGCCTGTATTTTTAGGCAAGCCAAAGAATGCCATCCTTACATTTTAATTGATTTTGAAATGGCACCACTAATAACCTAAACCAGTCCTACAGTTCCACAAGACTGCGTTTCCTTTTGAAGTTACATAATCCTTCGTCTAATCCAGTAACGTGACCTGCTGTCAATATGAGCTGGGGGGATTGCTGCATCTTTCAGGTGTCATCTCTCCCAGGCTCACAAAAGATTTATTATTTATTATTTATGTTCCTTGGGATGGTTAAGTGTCCCTCAACATACGCAGATATTTCCAGACACACCAAAGATATTTCTGTTACCCAGCCTCCAGGTCACTAAGCGATGTTACGGGAAAGAACCACAACATCAGGTGGTGTTGGACCATAGCGTATGTCTAGGCTGCCCTAACTGATGGTGAGTACTCACAATTATACTACATGTAGTTACTGTGTACTGAGTGTCAGTAGTTAGATACAAAATGTTTAAGATATAATTACGTTACACTGACTGTTATGGATAGATACTTATTTTACTTATTTTTAGTAGATATTTGGTTCACTGCTAATTCATGTTTCTTTGCCTCTTGTAATTGGCTAATCTTTTATTAAATGCTATAAAAACCTAATGAGTTGTTAATCTACTTCAGTACAGAGACTGGTGTACATTTTTCTATGGACATGTTGCATGCATAGACACTAAATCGTTTTTTCTCTTACCGAATATATTTTATGTATGGGATGTCTGATCCTAGGGGCCCAAATGGAATGGTAAAATCCCACAGCTATCTTCTAAGGCTACTTTCACACTAGCGTTTTATGCGGATCCGTCATGGATCTGCAAAAACACTCCCATTACAATAATACAGCCACATGCATCCGTCATGAACGGATCCGATTGTATTATGTCTTCTATAGCCACGACGGATCCATCTTGAACACCATTGAAAGTCAATGGGGGACGGATCCGTTTTTTATTGTGCCAGATTGTGTCAGAGAAAACGGATCCGTCCCCATTGACTTACATTGTGTGCCAGGACGGATCCGTTTGGCTCTGCTTTGTCAGGAGGACAGAAAAAAGCTGCACGCAGTGTTTTGGTGTCCCCCTCCAGAGCGGAATGGTGACTGAACAGAGGCAAAACTGATGCATTCTGAGCGGATCCTTTTCCATTCAGAATGCATTAGGGAAAAACTGATCCGTTTTGGACCGCTTGTGAGAGCCCTGAACGGATCTCACAAACGGAAAGCCAAAACGCCAATGTGAAAGTAACCTAAGCTGCATGGCCCTTTGGCATGGTTGGGCATTCTTGAATTTATGAGGTTGACCCATTATGGTCAATGGGTCAAACTTGTCATCTGTTTGAAGCCAAGTGTGGCCAGCTGAAACAAGAGGGACACATAGCTTGGAACATAGAATATGCTACATATATAATGTCTTACCATCGGACCCTCAACCTATCAGACACTTATGGTATATCCTATCCATACATGTATCCTGTGAAAAAAAAAAACTTCTTCATATGCCTTTTTAAGACATATGGAAATGATAGCGGCCTTGTTAGGACTTCCCATAGTGAAGCGCCTCTCTCATTTCGGTTACATTTCACCTGCAGTCCAATGTTTTAATGATCTCTTTTTACAGATGAAGTCTTGAGTATATATAATTAATTAAAGGGTAACTAAACTTTTGTCCAACTTTATTTAAAACTATTCTAAATGACCTGTCATTTTTGTAACATACTTTATTTTTTTTTATCGTTTTATGGACAAAATAGGCACCCAAGTTGAGCTTGCTGCACTGAGAGGGCTGCTGTACAGTGTGTGCTGATGGCCAAGTGTTTGAAAGCTTGTGGTGCTAAATAAACTTCATTGGTGCTGAGCATGTTTCTGTGGACTAGTTTGAGTGGTTGTTACAAGATATAGCAAGGTTCTTTACTTACACATTTTAAAAGTAGCAGTTTTTCCTTTGCGGTGCACCTAATTAATGAGAGGGGTTAATTGTCTCAGGTGCAATAAATTAAACTAAAAATGCTGTTAAAAATAGGAGATAAAGGCAGGTGTGAAAATCTCTGTAAGTACTTTTCCTTCCAATAACTCTGTTGTTGTAACTAGGATAATGGCTAGCATAATTGGAAGTTTTCTTTGGTGCACCCCTTGCCATATGTATACACAACTGGAACAGGAGGCTCAGGGTGACGCATATGAGCATGCTGCCCATCTGGAAGCTAACATTAGAGATCTGGAAGGGCAAAATGTAACACTGGAGGCAATTGACAGTCTTGAGAGGAGCATGCTACTCCCCGAGCAAGAGGTTGGTGGGATAAAAATGGAGGTTCAGGAGGAGCATGTAGGTAGCTGGGTGAATAAAGTCAGAGGGAGTAAAAAGGGGTGTAATACCTGGAAGTCCTCTCCCTTTGCTGTGCTCCCAAGCAAAATTATCAAGTTGGGTGATGATGCAAGGGTGTTAATTTCAGAAGTGGTAGTCCTAGCGTATACTGCTCTCCCTAACAGCCAGGAGGATAGCTCAGCTAGTAGTCAGGGGGATGGTAGTGCATGTAGGCCTAAACACCTAGTAGTCAAAATCATAAGAATTCACATTCCGGGAACTGACTGTGAAATATTAAATAAATGACTTAAAATGTATGTTCACAAATGCCAGAAGCCTAGCAAGCAAAAGGGAGGAGCCGGAGTCCATTGTACTGGAGGAACAAATGTAGTTGGCATGGCTGGACTCTTCACATGACTGGGATGTCAAGGTTTTACCGCTTTAGGAATTATTACAAATAGGTTACACAAAACATAGACATACACATAAATGGTAATTGGATGTACTATGTAGAATGGACCCGGAAAGAGTAAGTAAAAAACCCACTCAGTGTACATAGATACACCAAATATCGAAAAAGAACTGAGATTAAACGGGTATATCATCAAAAATAAATCCTTTATTAAATAAATAACATATATAAACGAGAACGTTATACCACAGATAAAAACTGGCTACATCTGAGGAGGCATATCAAACATAGAAGGGAAAAAATGGAGTACAGGAGTAGAGGCAGAGAAGAGAAGTACAATACCTGCTTAAATATTGCGTATGTGTCCGCGACCACAGTTACTTAGTGTGTAGGGGCAAAAACACCACCAAAAATACTAAAGTGCAAGTGCATATAATAAAGCACCACATCAGTAAATGGTCACAGACTACACCGCAAAATATGGGTTAGTAATAGCTCCAATAAATATGTATATATAGGAACATACAACAACCAAAGAGAATTAAAGTGCAAATGCATAAGGGGTAACCACATCAATGGTCAAATACCATAGAGCAGTATGAATATGTGGTGACAGCCTAAAACTCGATATACATAGTAATATGGCTGAGGTGCACAAGCAACATCCACTTATGGATAGCCCAAGTGGGTATAGCTAAACACCAGAGCCAGTAAACACATCCCCAAGAATACACCAAAGCATTAAATGTCTACATACCCATAGTATGGGGATATACACCTCAGGAGAGCCACGTAACCCCGACGCGCGTTTCGGCGAATGCCTTCCTCTGGGGGTGTGCTCCCAAGCAAAATTGTCAAGTTGGGTGATGATGCAAGGGTGTTAATTTCAGAAGTGGTAGCCCTAGCGTATACTGCTTTCCCTCACAGCCAGGAGGATAGCTCAGCTAGTAGTCAGGGGGATGGTAGTGCATGTAGGCCTGAACACCTAGTAGTCAAAATCATAAGAATTCACATTCCGGGAACTGACTGTGAAAATTTCAATAAATGACTTAAAATGTATGTTCACAAATGCCAGAAGCCTAGCAAGCAAAAGGGGGGAGCCGGAGTCCATTGTACTGGAGGAACAAATGCAGTTGACATGGCTGGACTCTTCACATGACTGGGATGTCAAGGTTTTACCGCTTTAGGAATTAAATGGCCAATGGAAAAGGTGGTGGAGTGTGATATAAAAATTAAGTGGGAAAGCAATTGTGGGTGAGGTCAGTGAGGATGTTGAAACCTTTAGGGGTGGAATTATAAAGGAAAATAAACAATAAAAAACATAAAAAAATTATTAAAAAAATACTTGGTGTATAAAACCCGTAACATCTCTGGGAAGATAGAAGTTCAGCTGTATAACAAAATAGAGCGGATTGCACATGCTGGTATGGTGGTCCTAATAGGACATTTTAACTTCCCATATGTTGACTGGGGTCATGGTTCTGCCTTAACTGCAAAGGGGAGAACATTCCTCATTAGTTCAGGACCACTTTATGAGACAGTTTGTAGAAGCTCCCACTAGGGGCAATTATATCCCCCTGAACTATAAAAGGCAAACTCTGTCTGGGAGGACAAAAATAAAATTTTAAAAAAGGTCAATTTATTCAGGTTGAGGGCAGCATTTCAGGGCATAGACTGGGAGCAGCTATTGTCACATAATAATACAGAGGATTAATACATAATACAATCAGATATTAAGTAATTATAGTGCAAGATTGATTCCTGTAGGTAAGTAAGCAAGTACAGTATAAACTGCTAAAATTACACCCCCAATGCTTATAGCTACTGTAATAATGGCCAATAAATGACAAAAAAGGCATTTAAAAACAAATCTATAAATACAAAGGGCTTAATAAAATCTATAAAAAAAGAGAAAAAAATCTGAAATAATCTACAAAATGAATGGCAGGTGGCCAAAGGGAGTACAACAAATCCTCCAAAATTCTTAAAAATATTTAAATGCTAAAAAACCTGAGGTCACAGCAGTTAGGCTCCAGGTCCAGATGGATTACACCCAAGAGTTCATTAAAAACTCAGTTCAGTTTTTGCTGAGCCCGTTTACCATTTTTAGAGATTCTCTAGTGACTAGTACAGTGCCAATTGACAGGCGCATGGCAAATGTGGTGCCCATACTCAAAAAGTTGTCACAGAAGTTGTCAGACTAACCTGAGCTGTTTTAATGAGGAGGTGAGTAGAAGCCTAGACACAGGGGTGGCTGTGGACGTACAGGTGTATGCGGTGTACAAGTGTACAGATTCCAATGCTGCAGGCATAGGGGCCGCAGTAATAGCTGTACTGGCAGGAGCGCACATCCCTGCTTCTGCCTCTGTTGCCCCGCTCAGCTGCAGCCTGGCATGCAGAGCATTTGGCGGAGCAGACATAGGCAGGAGCAGCAATGTGTGCAGAGCAGCTCTATATAGGACAATGCTGCTCCTGCCAGTACAGTGCTCACTATGACCCCTATTTCTGCAATACATTTTAATCCGTGCACTCGTACACTACATACATGTCAGTGGTTTACGAATGAATAGTTTTAAATAAAGTTTTACAAAAGTTTTTTTACTGTTTAAACATTTATTCCTCTTTTTCTCTTGGTCCGTTACCCCCTCTATTTGCGCTAAGCAACTGCCTGAACAATTTTTTTTTGTGCGGAGCAAAGAGCTCAAGCAACAAAATCATTATTTCGGAAGTTTGAAGTACTTTGGAGTTATATGCTGTATCCGCCATCTGGCTGAATTGGACAGCTGGTTAGCTTCTTTAGGAAATGCCCTAAATGTATCGCTGCTATTGTAGCATATGGAGGGGGAAGGGAATCAAGGGTCCCTTAAGCAAAACTTAGAATGGGTCTTATCTCCCAATAGGGTGACATGTTAAAGAAGAAAGAAGGCATAAGAGAAGAAGGCTATTTGCCTGCAGCCAAGACACTTGAGGAACTTGAGAATTTTAGCTTTTAATTCAATGAAGGTATGAAGGGAAGTTATAGGAGTATTTGAATGCCTGGCGCCCTCTGATTACTGGCCCCATAGCAATGGTCTACTTCTATGGGAGATATACTTGTGAGAAATTGACCTTCCTCCTGTTAAAGGGGTTTTCCAGGTGTTTTATACTGATGACCTATCCTCTGGATAGGTCATCAGTATCTCATCAATGGGGGTCCAACACCCGGGACCCCCGCCGATCAGCTGTTTGAGAAGGCAGCAGTGCTCCTGTAAGCCCGGCAGCCTTCTCACAGCTTTTCTTAGGCCAGGTGACGACACATTCATTGGCCTAGGAGCAGCTCAGCCCCATTCACAGCCGCTATACAATGTACCGCACTGTGCTTAGTATGCTGCCTTCTCAAAAAGCTGATCAGTGTAGGTCGCAGGTGTTGGACACCCACCGATCAGATACTGATGACCGATCGAGAGGATGGGTCATCAGTATTAAAATCTTGAAAAACCCTTTTAACTTTGATAAACAAATTCTTTTCACATCCAGTATACACGATCTTCACATTTTCTAATGTACTCTTTACTGTTTATAAAGGAAAGCTCTGAAATTTCAATGGAGCGTATGTGTTCCCTTCTTCTCCTGGGACTTTTAACAGGTAAGAATATGTTTTATAACCAAATATACGGAGTGTAAATATGAATAGGAAAGAACACAAATTTCACAGAATCTCTAGTTGGTAAAAAAAAAAGATAATTTTTCATCATGCAAAGCTATGGACACCCTTGGGGGCACATTTTGAATCTGATATGCATGTATTTTAGTTGACAAATAATTTTTTAAATTGGGTTTTTATTACAAATGAGCAGTTTATATACAGTATATTTGCAAGATGCAGAATACCATTCACAGTCAAATCCTTCTTTTCCAGCCACTCCTTGTGCTCTCCCGAATGGTCATCTAAGCTCAATTATGGTTAAGGCTTAGATGACAATAAAAGTTCCAGAAGATAAACAAGTGAATTTTTTTTTTTTTTGCCAATTTAAGTAAAGATTCCCCAAACGGACCCATAGCCTTTAAATCAGTCATCAAAAATATCGAAATATAATATTAGAAATAAAAAGGTTTAAATTAGTGAAATAAACCAAATATACTGTAGTAAGGATTCTGTATATCATAACAGAGATGTATTGCAGTAGAGTTATATATGTGACTACGAACAAGTTCCTAAATTGTTCCAGCGACAGCATTGTTAGATCTGCCCCTATATACTTTTGTACACATATGTACTGAAAAGCATAAATAGTATTTTTCAGATGCTGATATTTACATAAAAATGTATTTGTTTCCAGTTGATTTTTAGTCTTTTATCTATATATAATTATATGTTAATATACAAAGGTCTCATTGGATATCCAGCACCTGCCACAGGAGGTCCTTCAGCTTCTTCTGCGTCACCAAACTGGCCTCCTCGTACTGCTCTGGACTTGGTGTTACTATTGCAGGGGACAGACCCGTCCTGCCTAAGCAGTGGGCAGACATCCTCAAGAACACTTAAAAGTTTAAGACAACTCATTGGATTCGTACCTCAACTCATCACAAGTGGAAGTCCCACAGATTGGCTTTATGGGGCATTAAAAACACTCTTGAATGCAAACAACACCCAAGGTAAGAAAATAAAATAGTTATTTGCTTTGGAAAAGTAGACCAATTTTGAGGCATGTTAACAGGCCAAGATTAGTTGGAGCAGGAAAAGAACAAAGGGGAACATTCGTTAAGACTGAAGTTTTATATATCAGGCTTAGGTCCTGTTCACATATTGTTTTAGCTGCAAACCAAGTAGATACATTTATAAATAATGTCATCCTATCAATTCTACGATAAACCTGTATCTACATATGTAACAATGCTTTTCTATCGTGCTGGTCCAGTGATGATATTATATGAGAATAGATTGACACCTCTGTGGCGTAAAAACTGTAACACAGTTCAAAAGAAAATACAAATGCTTCCTATTATCTGCTAGAGTGCAACTAAGGGCAGTCCACTTACCATGTGCCACTGGTGTCTTTTTATGGGGCAGCAGCATCTGTAGGCCTCCCCCAGACACTATGGCTTGCTACCTTTATGCTCCCTATAGTTACACCCTTGGAAATGCCCATCTGTACTCATCTAATATTGTTCTTGAACTAGAATAACTGACCCTGACCATCTTAATCCTTCTTCCTCAATATCTACCTTATTTTTGGTAGGGTGCTGAAGTAATAGGGACTCTAAGGCTGCTACATGAGCAAATATGCTAGGGGAGTTTTCCCTTGTTTGTGTGTTTTCCTTTAATACAGTTAGACCTGTAAAAGTCATGATTAGGGTCTAAAGGCTGAACATAAAAACCTCAACTGAAGCATCTTGTTTTCCTCTCTTTCAGGAGATCTGAAGCATCTTCTGTTATGGTAAATAATTATTGTGGACAATTGTAAGCTTTATATTATTTGATTGCAAGATGTACAGGGGGATGTCCGGCAATAACGGCCCCTTTACTTGGGCCAACAGTGCATACAATTATTGGGAACGAACCCATCAGTATATTGGGTGCCCTTGTTCTTGTTACTGATTGTTTCTGGCGCACTCTCATAATGTCCCTCTGTAGTGATTCTGGGCTCACAAGGCCTTTTGTTGCGCTCCGAAGTGCTGTGGTTTGCCCAACTCTTCCATTGAGAAAAGAGGAATGAATGGGCACACAGAAGTAAAAGGAAGGAGTGCAAGACCAGTGGTCCAAAATCCACTTTAAGCATAAAAAAGAACGAAAAGCAAGACCATATAGGCAGTCACAATCCAAAAACTGTACAAAATAAAAAAAATTATTATAGCTAAAAAAACAAACATTAACATTTTGTATGTGCATAATAAGCACCATCATCAAATTGCAAGAAGCCCCTTCAATAATGCAAATGGCCCAGACCATAACAAGTAACAACAAACATCACATAGTATGTCATATGTATCAAAAGTATACTATAGACTAAATATTTAAAAATAAACAAAAGTCTGAAACCAGATCCATGGGCTGAATGGTCAAAAGTCCAAGGACCTGCACCTTTTCGTGCCCCATGTGTATTACTAGCCAAGCCCAGCTTCCTCACAGGTGAACTCCACTGGGGCACATTTACTTAAGTGTCTGCACCACTTTTTTGTCGTATTCTCTCCTTGATGCTCTGAGTCTTGTTTATTGTGTCTGCACAATTTAACATTGTTCCCCCTGTCTTGGTTTGTTTTGCAAAACCTCCGCCATTTTCTGATTTTATGACAAATTCTTTAGGCACTTAGGTACGCCTTAATTGAGGACACATTTAACATGTGCGTCTATTTGACCGGCCTTTTTTGGTGTACAAAGTGGCTTAAAACTACGACACTCTGCATATTTTTTGTCCACATGTGTATGATTTTGTGGCTCAATTGAGATTTTTGGTTAGTAAACGTGCCTTTGCTGTTCTTGGATGTACTGTAGGGTATATTCAATGGCTGGGCTGCTCCACTCCAGATCTTTCTGCCCCAGCCTTCTCTACATGTGCTTTTATTGCCCCACTTTCTTTCTGTCTCAAGGATCTTCAAGGAGGATCATGTAACCGTAGCAAAGCAGTGGGCATAGCAAATCATACAAACAGTATCTCAGGCGCTATGAAATGTATGAACACTTATGAATGAGCAAATGTGCCTGCTTTGCTGAGAGAAAAACTTTGATTGACAGGACTAGGTTTAATTGACTTTGATTGACTAGGACAGGTGTTATCACGTTTACACTGCCTGGCCCTGTCAATCAAAGTGCAGAGGACGCAGCTGTGGCAAAGATAGCAGAGCCTCTAAGGCCTCTTTCAGACGGGCGTTGCGGGAAAATGTGCAGGTGCGTTACGGGAACACCCTCGATTTTTCCGCGCGAGTGCAAAACATTGTATTGCGTTTTGCACTCACGTGAGAAAAATCACGCATGTTTGATACCCAAACCCAAACTTCTTCACAGAAGTTCGGGCTTGGGATCGGTGTTCTGTAGATTGTATTATTTTCCCTTATAACATGGTTATAAGGGAAAATAATAGCATTCTGAATACAGAATGCATAGTAAAATGGTGCTGGAGGTGTTAAAAAAAATAAAAAATATTTTAACTCACCTTAATCCACTTGCTCGCGCAGCCCGGCATCTCCTTCTGTCTCCTTTGCTGAACAGAACCTGTGGTGACGTCACTCCGGTCATCACATGATCCATCACATGATCCATCACATGATCCATCACATGATCCATCACATGATCCATCACCATGGTAAAAGATCATGTGATGGATCATGTGATGACCGGAGTGACGTCACCACAGGTCCTGTGGTGATCGGGTCTCCATTCCGATTGTCTCCTATGTTGTGCATTTTCATACGTATACAATATTATCTAATGACATTATAATCAAAATGAACGCTCATCTCATTGCCTTTAAGAATAAGATCAGCCTAAACCAAAATT
The DNA here is from genome assembly GCF_905171765.1 of Bufo bufo. Lineage (NCBI taxonomy): Eukaryota > Metazoa > Chordata > Amphibia > Anura > Bufonidae > Bufo > Bufo bufo. Next base: position 722,040,983 of record NC_053389.1, on the reverse strand, counting down.
ATATTATGTGGCTGAGGAGGCCAAGATGAGTTCATGGCAAGTTCAGTCTATATAAAAAAAAAAAATAATAATTGTGAACATAGATGGACATTGTATTTAAAAAGTTATTACTAAAGATATGAGACCATCTGGTAAGGAGTATGCCAACTCCCTAAAACATGTCTGTCTAGAGGGGACAAGGTTACTTGATAAGGACTCATGTCCATATCACACACCTGGTGTATGAGGTTCAATTTATATATTCATAATTATATATATATATATATATATATATATATCTGCATGGTATATTTAGTTTACAACATATGTTAATCAATAATTCATATAATGTGTTATCTATGTGTAACAATGTATCGATTTATATATATGTCATACTATGTATTTACCATTTAGAAGGTATTGTAGAAGATACAAAAACAAGTAAGTTTAAGTTAATTGGATTCCAAAACAATAGTTATTCATGGGAGTACATAAATGTAATGTACAAGTTCCGATGCCAAGCATCAAAGCCGCTACATAAAATTTTCATCAAGTCAACCCATGTGCTGTTCCTTTCATATTGAATTTCTGCACTGTATTATTTCTTGTTTTACCTATGTTGTTTAAGTCTACTGTTCTCTGCTGCCATCTGCTGGCCGGAATTTGTATGCTGCACGCCTCGTTCGTTGTCTATAAAGTTTTATCTCTGGGCGTGGTTTTTGCAGCCTTGGGCCTGGTCACTTCCTGTAGCCTTTTTCAGTGCTGCATTCTTTGTGACTGGAGACACACACCTTGGCTTGTGAAGGCATCAGTTTTTGACCAGCAGTTGCCTCAGGAAAGACATCCACATCACAGCATCTACTGCATTCCTGTATTGCATCACTGTATGTCACTGCTCTGGATCAAATAAACCCACGTTTGATTGCATCCTCATGTCTACGTCTGGGTCCATCTAACCTGAGCATCTGCCGGTCCGGTCTGCTCCACTGCTTGGATACGAAGGTAGGACAGTCACAAAGTCATTATCAGTTACACCTTCATTCGCCTTCATGTGGGGACAGAACAGTCAAAAACTGCCTTAAAGCCTTATACCCCAGTCAATATCCGTCTGAATGTCCAATGCCCTGCTACAGGTTCCCTCAGAGCCCAGGGCCACACTCAGGAACCTCCCCTGCAACAGGCCCACTCCCAGCAAATCTGCCCGGCAACAGTGCATGTCCCATAAGCCTAAGGGGAAGCACGGCGTGTCCGCAGTAGATATACTCTCGCCTGGAAGTCCTCCACTACTCGCCAAGCCACTTTCTACATCCTATGTTAAAACTTGCTCGCTTGATATAAGAACTGTTCATGCATGCGGGGCCTCCCTCAAACCAAAACCCCGCAATTCACTCAAAACACCTTGGGAAACTCATCGGGGTGCCTCATCTGAGCCGCACTGCAATTTTCAGCCCCCAATTCAAAAGTTCATTTTCTTAAAGAGACAGCGCACCTTAAATCAAAATGGCCGAAAAGGACCTCGTACAGTTCCCCAGTGATCAAATAAAGCAAATGCAACCTGATACTGATCATTATGAAGAGCTGGAGGTAGAACCCACACTTCCAGCAGACCAAGTCACTCGACCAAGGCGCTCTCTCAAACCAACTATAAAGATCACAGAAAATTATCACACCAGGAAAGATGAGCTATGTGACAACCTGGAAGAGCTATGGGAACGAGTTTCCTCCCTCATATCAGGACTTAAGTCCTCCTCAGGCGATGCCACCAGTTTACAAGTTGCCGTCGGGCGGCTGGACGCAGCCCATGAAAGGTACAAGAAACTGTCCACAAGGTATATAACCTTTCTAAAAGACTCTAATATTGAAGAAGCCCCGTCAGAATTGTGCAAGGCAGAATCAATAGATAGACAAAGAGACGCCATGGTGCTGGATGCTAAAGATAAAGTGGAACTCCGCATCTCTCATTTACAAGAAACCAGATCACACAGATCGCATTCGTCCAAACATTCCTCACGGTCCTACAGAACATCATGCTCTAGACGCTCCGCCCTGAGCGACAGATTACTAGAGGCCCGCATAAATGCAGAGCAATCCAAAGTGAGGCGTTCCTTCGTCGAAAAAGAAGTCCTAGCGAGGGCAGAAGCACAGACGACGGCGGCCAAGAAGGCAGAAGCGGAGGCAGAAGCCAAGAGGGCAGAAGCGGAAGCAGAGGCTCGAATAAAGATCCTTGAATCACAGAGGGAAGAGGAAATCGCATTAGCAAAAGTAAGACTACTTGAGCAAGCATTGAGCCAAGGCTTTGATTCAGTCTGCTTACCGCCAGAGGAGATAGACGATCCAGTTGATCGCACCAGCAACTACATACTGAAACAGTTATCTGCACCACCCCCAGTGTGCAGTACTGTCCAAGCCAACAACACTGAAACCTCCAAGTCAGCTCTACCTGCAGTGCCAGTGACACCCACAGCACCCGAGCAATCCAATAACAGTCGCCCAGACGCGCCCTCTCAAGGGCAGTTATTACAGCAAGATGGCTACCAGGTGTTTCCTGGCCTACCTCCACAGCTCAAGCAGCAGTCATCAGAATCTACAGAGGCTAGACCACAGCTCAACCCTGCAGCAACATCATTCTACCCGGAAGCATCTCACCCTTTCACGCCACGCAGCCTATACGCCCCAGGGGCATCACAAGTTGTCATGGCAACAAGCAGTGAGAAATCAGATATGTCTGAGTTTGCCAGGTTTATGGTGAGCAGAGAGCTAATTAACACGAGTCTCTCAAAATTTGATGACCGTGCGGAGAGCTACAGAGCCTGGAAGACAACCTTCAAAGCCGCCATCGCCAACCTCAACCTAACCGCAGAGCAGGAGCTCGACCTCTTGATCAACTGGCTGGGCCCAGGCTCCACAAATCGCATCAAGAGCCTTAGAACTGTCTATGTGGGACAAGCAGAAGCAGGTCTCACTGCAGCCTGGCAGAGACTCGAACGCACCTTTGGCAGTGCAGAAGCAATAGAGAAGGCACTATTCAGGAGACTGCAGAACGTCCCCAAGATCAGTCTCAAGGATGTCCACAAGCTTCAGGATTTAAGTGATTGGCTCATGGAACTGGAGCTTGCCAAAAGAGACCCTCGTCTGTCCGGGCTGTGCTACCTAGATACAGCCCATGGGGTGAACCCAATTGTCGTGAAGTTACCATACAGCCTGCAAGAGAAGTAGGCGGCATCAGTCTCAAGGTACAAAAGAGTGCATGACGTCACTTTTCCCCCATTTATTCATCTCTGTAGATTCATCGATGAACAGTCCCAGATGAGGAATGACCCCAGCCTCGACTTCCTGGAGTTCAATACTACAGCCTCAGTGACACCATCATCAAGGTATGAAAGTATTGTACATAAACACAGAGACTTTAAGAGCAGCGTGAATGTTAGAAAGACTAACCTACCATCATCTGCAGTACCCACTGGTAGACAGTACACTACCTCTTCAGGAGACAAGGCCTTCAATCGTGAATGTCCCATTCATAAAAAACCACACTCACTGAACAAATGCAGAGGATTTAGATCCAAAACAATACAGGAGCGCAAGAAAGTCCTGACCGAGCTTGGGGTATGCTTCAGGTGCTGCGCTTCATTGGAGCACATGGCTAAGGACTGTAAATCCATTATCAAGTGTGAGGAGTGTCATAGTGAAAGACATGCCTCAGCTATGCACCCAACTCCACTCACAAGGGATTCACCGGCTGCTGTCACCACCAGTCCTGCTCAAAGTCATGGCGGGGAGCCCCAGAACCACGCTAACACAGCCACTGCTGTTTCCTGCTCATGCTCGGACGTATGTGGGGAGGGCCAGAGTGAGAAATGTTGTGCCCGCATATGCCTAATCAAGGTCTACCCGGAGGGGCTACCAGAAAAGGCAGTAAAAATGTATGCCATCATTGACGACCAAAGCAACCGCTCCCTAGCAGGACCTAAATTCTTTGAAGCCTTTGGAATAAAGGGACCGTCAGAACCCTACATCTTAAACACCTGCTCGGGTCGCATAGAGACTAGCGGCAGGAGGGCACAAGGATTCATCGCTTGTTCCGTCAGTGGAAATACGGAAATACCTCTACCGACGCTGATCGAATGCGATCAAATACCCAACCATAGGGATGAAATTCCTACCCTGGAAGCTGCATTTCACCATCCACACCTAAGGCACCTAGCCAACGTTATCCCACCTATGGACAACAACGCCGAGATTCTACTCCTGCTTGGCAGAGACAATCTAAGGGTACACAAGGTGCGTCAACAGTGTAATGGTCCCGACTATGCACCATACGCCCAGAGACTGGACTTGGGATGGGTGGTCATAGGAAATGTATGCTTGGGTCAACCAAGAATCCGCTCTTTCAAAACGTACGTGCGTGGAGATGGACGCACAACTTGCATTAAGCCTTGCCCTCATCACTATGAGGTGAAAGAGAAGCCTCCAGACCTCATACAACCACCTGACGACATTCCTCCCTTCTTTGCTGACAACTTGGGAAGATTAGTCTTTCACACAAGCAAGGACGATGATAAAGTAGCTTTGTCAGTAGAGGACAGAGAATTTATCAAGATAATGGACAATGAGTTCCTTAAAGACGAAACCAATCACTGGATTTCTCCACTACCCTTCCGAGCTACCAGGGTGAGACTCCCGAACAATAGGGAACAAGCTCTGTCTAGATTTAACTCTCTTCAGCGTACCATGAACAGTAAGCCTGAGATGAGAGAACACATCGTTGCCTTTATCGACAAAATATTCCGCAACAACCATGCAGAACCAGCTCCATCCTTAGGGAAGAACGACGAGTGCTGGTACTTGCCTTCATTTGGAGTGTATCACCCACGGAAACCTAATCAAATTAGGGTTGTTTTCGACTCAAGTGCCAAACATCAAGGTGTATCGCTTAATGATGTCCTTCTCACAATCTGACGAATAACCTAGTTGGAGTGCTGATGAGGTTCAGAAAAGAGCTCGTTGCCATCACCGCTGACATTGAACAGATGTTCCACTGTTTCGTAGTCAGAGAGGACCACCGGAATTTCCTCAGGTTTCTGTGGTACAAGAATAACGACACCAACGCAGAGATGGCAGAATATCGTATGAGGGTACACGTATTTGAAAACAGCCCTTCACCTGCCGTGGCAACTTACGGCCTTCGGCGAACTGCATTAGAGGGAGAATCTGAGTACGGTAAAGACGCCAGAGACTTTGTAGAAAAGGACTTCTACGTAGACGATGGACTCAAATCACTACCGACTGAAGAAGCGGCTATCGATCTGCTCAAAAGGACTCAAAGTATGTTGTACCAAGCTAAACTTAGACTACACAAAATTGCTTCAAACAGCCTGGCCGTTATGAGGGCCTTCGAATCAGGCGATCATGCACCAGGATTCAAGGACATTAACTTGGGTCTGGACAGTCCACCTGTGCAGAGGAGCTTGGGCCTCAGATGGGATCTCTCGGCTGACTCCTTCGGTTTTCAGATAAGTTGTGCAGACAAGCCATTCACAAAACGAGGCGTCCTATCAGTGGTAAACAGCCTATTTGATCCGCTGGGATTTGTAGCGCCCATCACCATACAAGGTAAATCTCTACTGAGTGAGATACCCCACTTCCCTCCGAGAAAGAGCAAAAATGGGAAGCCTGGAAGCGATCCTTGTGTGCCTTGGATGAGATCCACATCCCGAGATTCTATATTAAAACCTCACTTTCCTCTAGCATAAAGAAAGAACTCCACGTGTTCTCGGACGCCTCCATGGAGGCCATCGCAGCGGTTGCCTATCTGAAAGTCACAGAACCCAACAACCAAAATCACGTTGGATTCGTCTTTGGTCCAGAGTTTCTGCTTGGAGAGGCGGACGAATGTGTACAGGAAGTTTTCAGCATCCAGGATCCGGATAATGATCCAGAAATCCGCACTGAAGTTAGTGCATTAGTCAATGGAACAAAGCAAACCGCCAGCTTCAGTTGTCAGCGCTTTGAACGTTTCTCCAGTTGGATGAGACCCATCGAGAACGTCCCTGATGGGTGAACAGGACTGTATCAAGCTTCGCAGATCTTCTCCATTCCAAGTTGGAAAACAGGACTATCTATGTTTGCATTCTAACATGTTTTCTTTTACAGGTTGTTTATATTTTATGGACATTCGTCATAGTGAAATTCCCAAAGTGAATTTCAGACGGGGAGTGTGCTGTTCCTTTCATATTGAATTTCTGCACTGTATTATTTCTTGTTTTACCTATGTTGTTTAAGTCTATTGTTCTCTGCTGCCATCTGCTGGCCGGAATTTGTATGCTGCACGCCTCGTTCGTTGTCTATAAAGTTTTATCTCTGGGCGTGGTTTTAGCAGCCTTGGGCCTGGTCACTTCCTGTAGCCTTTTTCAGTGCTGCATTCTTTGTGACTGGAGACACACACCTTGGCTTGTGAAGGCATCAGTTTTTGACCAGCAGTTGCCTCAGCAGTTAGCCTCAGGAAAGACATCCACATCACAGCATCTACTGCATTCCTGTATTGCATCACTGTATGTCACTGCTCTGGATCAAATAAACCCACATTTGATTGCATCCTCATGTCTATGTCTGGATCCATCTAACCTGAGCATCTGCCGGTCCGGTCTGCTCCACTGCTTGGATACGAAGGTAGGACAGTCACAAAGTCATTATCAGTTACACCTTCATTCGCCTTTATGTGGGGACAGAACAACCCATATTTCAAAAAGATAGGAGAAGACAGTCAACTCCAACAAGTCCAGGATATAGGTAATTAAAAGTGTAAGGAAAAGACCTTCCTCAGTGATTTATGGTAGAAAGGTCAATGAGGTCCTGTGAAAGTATTATTAGATATTTAATTTTATGCTTAAAAAGTTGTTATATTCACCTACAGTACCGCTGGCCATCTGGAGGCAGATGGGCAACATTATATTATTTCATTATTTGCTCTATACCATTTTAGGAGTTGAGATCACGTCATGATGTTATTAGCATGCGAATACACCCACCCTACCTGATTGGGAATCCATAATCTAAAGGGGATGATTCTTAGATAAGGGGGGGAATAATTACTTGTGTGCGGAGTAGCATGATAGGTTAGCAAGAGAAAAAAAGAAAGCTAAAGAAAAGATCCATATATCCATTGATCCATCCATTCATTCAATCAAAAAGAAAACTTTACCAGAAGAAACTTGGATTACTCTTTTTGGATTACTAGGAAAGTTCTTCAGAACTGGTCCCATCTGAACTCTGTCTACCTTTGACCCGGTAACGTATATTTTGCCTACTACTCATGATATTAATAAGATATTTCTCTCGGTATATAGCCAAGAGTTCCCATATTGTGGGAATATATAGTGTTAGGTGCCTCCATAATGCTGATTATTCTCTTAGCAAAGATGCATATTGTTAATGAAAGATCTGACATTATTTGAAAAGAGGACTAAAACCTTTGAAAGTTATTTTCCTTAGGGCTCTTTCACACTTGCGTTGTCCGGATCCGGCATGTACTCCACTTGCCGGAATTACACTCCGGATCCGGAAAAACGCAAGTGTACTGAAAGCATTTGAAGACGGAACCGTCTTCCAAATGCTTTCAGTGTTACTATGGCACCCAGGACGCTATTAAAGTCCTGGTTGCCATAGTAGTAGTGGGGAGCGGGGGAGCGGTATACTTACAGTCCGTGCGGCTCCCGGGGCGCTCCAGAATGACGTCAGAGCGCCCCATGCGCATGGATGACGTGATCCATGCGATCACGTGATCCATGCGCTTGGGGCGCCCTGACGTCACTCTGGAGCGCCCGGGGAGCCGCACGGACGGTAAGTACACTGCTCCCCGCTCCCCACTACACTTTACCATGGCTGCCAGGACTTTAGCGTCCCGGCAGCCATGGTAACCACTCTGAAAAAGCTAAATGTCGGCTCCGGCAATGCGCCGAAACGACGTTTAGCTTAAGGCCGGATCCGGATCAATGCCTTCCAATGGGCATTAATTCCGGATCCGGCCTTGCGGCAAGTGTTCCGGATTTTTGGCCGGAGCAAAAAGCGCAGCATGCTGCGGTATTTTCTCCGGCCAACAAACGTTCCGTACCGGAATTGAAGACATCCTGATGCATCCTGAACGGATTACTCTCCATTCAGAATGCATTAGGATAAAACTGATCAGGATTCTTCCGGCATAGAGCCCCGACGACGGAACTCTATGCCGGAAGACAATAACGCAGGTGTGAAAGAGCCCTTAGTCTGGTTGCCGAGTTGAATATTTTATCATATTAATATCATATATTTTTGATTGGTCATAGAAAAACAGAGTCAAGGGATAACAGTTATTTTCCTGTAAATCCGTGTTTTATTGTTATAACCTGTTTGATAACAGAAGATCCTAAGTTTCTCTTGGTATATGAGTCCGTTTGTTAAAAGTATGACACTGGTTGTCATGTATCAATAAATCATACTGTGCTGATCAGATAGGGGTGTGTTCATACCACCGTGTGGTACATTTTGGATGTTACGTTGTAACTTCATCATTTGTTTTGCAGTTGTATTGTTTTTATATTATTTGTTTTTATAATAAACTATTATATATTTTTGCATGCAATTGATCCTTTGTTTCACTGCTTGCACAAATCAAATTAGGATACTTGATAAAAAGAACTTAGAGGCGTTTTTTATGTCCGCCTGAAGGATAATATATTTTTATATTTTTTTTATCCTCTCTTTTATATGAAGATTCTTTTTCATATAGAAGATATATGACACCTAGCAACCGTGCGTGAAAATCGCACCGCATCCGCACTTGCTTGCGGATGCTTGCGATTTTCACGCAACCCCATTCACTTCTATGGGGCCTGCGTTGCGTGAAAAATGCAGAATATAGAGCATGCTGCGATTTTCACGCAACGCACAAGTGATGCGTGAAAATCACCGCTCATGTGAAACAGCCCCATAGAAATGAATGGGTCGGTATTCAGTGCGGGTGCAATGCGTTTAACTCACGCATCGCATCCGCGCGGAATACTCCCCCGTGTGAAAGAGGCCTAAGTGTAACAGCAATGCCGCCATTGCTCCTAGAGGCTAATTTGCATCTATTAAAACATTGTTTTTCTCAGAAATGCGGACACATATGAACATGGGAACAACACAGATGCCTTCAGCTGCCAAGTGCACATGTAACAGGTCAGCCAGTGTCATAGGTACAGATCTGATGACAGATGCCCTTTAAACCCTTCAAACACCGTATGGAACCGGCTGCTGCGGTGAGGCTGCTCCATACATGGCAGGTGCAGGCTGTATCATACAGAGGTCACCTGGCCATGATCACACGAACCCTGTCATTTAACCCTTCAGAAGCCACGATCAACACCGATTGCAGCACCTGTGAGGTTAGGTAGAGGGATGCGGTTCCCTCTGCCTTCCGAACGGAGCCTCCGCAGTAAAATTGCTAGGCTCCAATCAATGGCAGCCTGGACACTTCTGAAGCTTACTAGGCGTGCCATGGAAAGCTCCCTGCTGAACTGTGCATGAGACACAGCTCAGCAGGGACAGTGTAAAAGGCTACTTTCACACTTGCGCTCGGAGCGGATCCGTCTGGTGTCTACACAGACGGATCTGCTCCTATAATGCAAACGATGGGATCCGTTCAGAACGGATCCGTCTGCATTATCTTTCAGAAAAAATTCTAAGTGTGAAAGTTAGTCAGACGGATCCGTCCAGACTTTGCATTGAAAGTCAATGGGGGACGGATCCGTTTGAAATTGCACCATATTGTGTCAACTTCAAATGGATCCGTCCCCATTGACTTACATTGTAAAGCCTCATGAACACGACCGTTGTGTCGTTTTCCGTTTTCTTTCGCGGACCCCTTTGACTTTCAATGGGTCCGTGGAAAAATCGGAAAATGCACCGTTTTGCAGCCGAGACCGTGATCCGTGTATCCTGTCCGTCAAAAAAATATGACCTGTCCTATTTTTTAGACGGACAACGGTTCACGGACCCATTCAAGTCAATGGGTCCGTGAAAGAACACGGATGCACACAAGATTGGCATCCGTGTCCGTGATCCGTGGCCGTAGGTTACTTTCATACAGACGGATCCGAAGATCCGTCTGCATAAAAGCTTTTTCAGAGCTGAGTTTTCACTTCGTGAAAACTCAGATCCGACAGTATATTCTAACACAGAGGCGTGATGGGGACGCTTCAGGTTAGAATATACTAAAAGAACTGTGTACATGACTGCCCCCTGCTGCTCCCCTGTAGTTAACTCATTGGTGGCCAGTGGGCCCCCCTCCCTCCCCTGTAGTTAACTCTTTGTTGTCCAGTGCAGCCGCCCCCCGCTCCCTGTCCCTGTAGTTAACTCGTTGGTGGCCAGTGGGCCCCCCTACCTCCCCTGTAGTTAACTCTTTGTTGTCCAGTGCGGCTGGCCCCCCCCTCCCTCCCCTGTAGTTAACTCTTTGTTGTCCAGTGCGGCCGGCTCCCCCTCCCTCCCCTGTAGTTAACTCGTTGGTGGCCAGTGGGCCCTCCCCCCCTCCCTCCCCCTCCTAATTAAAATCTCCCCCCCTATCATTGGTGGCAGTGGAGAGTACCGATCGGAGTCCCAGTTTAATCGCTGGGGCTCCGATCGGTAACCATGGCAACCAGGATGCTACTGCAGTCCCGGTTGCCATGGTTACTTAGCAATTTGTAGAAGCATTATACTTACCTGCGAGCTGCGATGTCTGTGTCCGGCCGGGAGCTCCTCCTACTGGTAAGTGACAGGTCTGTGCGGCGCATTGCTTAATGACCTGTCACTTACCAGTAGGAGGAGCTCCCGATCGGTACTCTCCGCCTGCACCCAATAATAGGGGGAGATTTTAATTAGGAGGGGGGGGGGGGGGGAGGCCCACTGGCCACCAACGAGTTAACTACAGGGGAGGGAGGGGGGGCCCACTGGCCACCAATGAGTTAACTACAGGGGAGGGCGGGGGCCGGCCGCACTGGACAACAAAGAGTTAACTACAGGGGGAAGGGGGGCGGCTGCACTGGCCACCAATGAGTTAAAAGCAGGGGGGGGCCTGCCCCCTGCTGCCTGGCAGCACCTGTCAGGCAGCAGGGGGCAGTCATGTACACAGTTCTTTTAGTATATTCTAACCTGAAGCGTCCCCATCACCATGGGAACGCCTCTGTGTTAGAATATACTGTCGGATTTGAGTTTCACGATCTAACTCATATCCGACAGTATATTCTAACATAGAGGCGTTCCCATGGTGATGGGGACGCTTCAAGTTAAAATATACCATCGGATTGGAGAAAACTCTGATCCGATGGTATAAAAGGGACTCCTGACTTTACATTGAAAGTCAATGGGGGACGGATCTGTTTGCAATTGCACCATATTGTGTCAACGTCAAACGGATCCGTCCTCATTGACTTGCATTGTAATTCAGGACGGATCCGTTTGGCTCCGCACGGCCAGGCGGACACCAAAACGACTTTTTTTTCATGTCCGTGGATCCTCTAAAAATCAAGGAAGACCCACGGACGAAAAAACGATCACGGACCTACGGACCCCCGTTTTTGCGGACCCGTAAAAAAAAAAACGGTTCTGTGCATGAGGCCTTAGTCTGGACGGATCCGTTTGGCTCCGCACGGCCAGGCGGACACCCGAACGCTGCAAGCTGCGTTCGGCTGTCTGCCTGCTGAGCGGAACGGAGGTCAAACGGTGCCAGACTGAGACATTCTGAGCGGATCCGCATCCACTCAAAATGCATTGGGGCCGTACGGATCCGTTCAGGGCCGCTTGTGAGAGCCTTCAAACGGAACTCACAAGCGGAACCCTGAACGCTAGTGTGAAAGTAGCCTAAGAATCCTGACATGACGGCCATAGGTTTATGTGAATAAGCCCGAAAAGTATAAAAAAAAGTTTAAATCACCCCCCCTTTCCCAATTTTACATCTAAAAATATATTAACAATAAAAAATAAATATATCAGCTATCACAGCATCTGAAAATGTCTGAACTATTGAAATAATTTTTTTAAATTCCTGTGCGATAAACGCCGTAACGGAAAAAATATGAAAACCAAATTTTTTGTCACCTTTTCCTCCCCAAAAAATTCTATAACATTGATCAAAAAGTTGTACGTACCAAATAAATGGTACCAATAAAAACTACAGTTTGTACCGCAAAAAAAAAAGTCCTCATACAGCTCTGTGGATGGAAATATCAAAAAGTTATGGCTGTCAGAAAATAGCAATGCAACGAAAATGTATATTTTTTCAAAAGTTTTTATTTTTATAAAATTAGTAAAAAAAATATATACAAGTTTGGTATCAACGTATTCGTACTGAGCCACAGTATAAGCACATAATATCATTTTTAGCGCACAGTAAACTCTGTGATGTCAAGACCCCAAAAACCTTGGTGGAATTGTGTTGTTTTTTATTTTTTATTTAACACCACAATATTGTTTTCCTGTTTTCCAATAACAGACATGGTAAATTAAATGGTGCCCTTAAAAAATACAACTTATCCCGCAAAAAATAAATCCTCATATGGAAAATTTAAACAAGGTTATGGCTATTGGAACGTGGGGAGGAAAAAACAAAAATGCAAAACCAAAAATGGGCTCGGTACTTAAGGGGTTAAAGGCACAGAAAAATATAAATGTTACGAGCGGATGTGGATTCACTTGTGTCACTTGAACAGATTTGGCTTGGAGCTACTCCTAATCAGTGGCGTACCACCAAGACAGTCGCTATGGGTCTCATGAGGTTGGGTGGCCCCAGGCTACCTGCCTGGCTGCCTCTGAGGGTGCCAGCAGTTTATGGTTGAGCATGGGAGCCTGTGACTCCAGTCCCCACCGTTCAACTTCATAGACCTCAAGCCACTAGGGCTGAAGCCTATGAGGCAGTAGAATGGCACAGGAGATAGCAATTACATGAAAGCAATCTCTTGCGCCAGTTGATATATATTCATACATACATATATATATATATATGTAGTCAAAAGTCGCAGGACACCATTTTATTTCAGAAACAAAAGGGAAAATGAAATATCTGAATGCCCCAGGAAGTAATGGGTGAGGGGGCCTATCTTTTAGGCTATCTTAAAAGCTGCTATGTTGGATGAAGGGCAAATTTCTCCAATGGGAAGGGGGTCATGTAACATATCAAAGAAGACCAGATTGCCGCAATCAGATTTGCAATATCACTTGTGGTTCAAAAGTTATCAACACAGAAAGTTCAAAACTTCAAAGTTCAAAGATTTGTGTTCTGCACCAGGGACACCACATTGAACACATCAAAGCTGTGCTTCACAGGGAACGTTCCTGGTTGTTTTTGCAATGTTTTTGTGTTGATAAATTTTGAACCACAAGAGATATGGCAATCGATTTCTGAGAAAATTCTGGTCTTTGGAAAAAATTTCAAGATGGTGGCCATGTTCCAGACATTTCATTTTCCATTTTCGTTTCTGAAATAAAAGGGTGTCCTGCGACTTTTGGCCTGTGTATATAGTATAATATATTGTAGGAAGGCGCAAGAATCCGTCGTTGACGGAAGGTATGTGTCACCGAGGTTCCTGGCCTTGGTGAAGAAAGAGCCGGTATTTTCAGGTGTCAGCGACAGCTAATGCTGATTGACACTTTGCTATTTTAGCATGGCTGCATAGCTGATCCGGGAAGGCTTTTACTGGGAGTAGTCAAAGTGCTGGGTGGGTGACTACTCCTCACGTTCCAGGCCGGGTCTTGACTGGCCTATAGAAAACCCAGCTGGCAGTGTCAGCTGGGAGTGATTACTCTCTCTGACAGAGGAGCTCTGGCAATTGCTGGTGTGGGAACTGAGCTCTGTGCTGGGCTGAAAAGCGGAGACCTGTGTGTCGGGACTGCAGGCCACCTAAAGCCTGCATTTGGACTGCTGGAGGCAGAACCACCGACAAGGTGACGTTTTTGTTATGCACGAACTTTCTACTCGGTGTGAACAAACACCAACCTTGCAAAGAGTGTTTTTGTTTGACCTTATGTGTGAATAAACACGGACATTTGAATTACGAACTTGTACTTTGCCTCTGTACTGCATCCGCTTATCCCAACTACCAGAGCGAATCCCCACTATATATATATAAATATATAAATAAATAATTAGTTATAAAAATTGTACTTTATATTTAAGGGGGGGGGGCAGTACTGAGTAGTTTTGCTATGGAGCCTAAACACTTTAACCCTTGTATAGGGATCAGGACTTTGCTACAGGGAACCACCAGGCTGCTATCTCCTGGAGTAGCCTCTGTGCAAGCGACTGCTGTCCCACAAGGGTCAAGAGTAGTAATGAGCGGCAGGGGCAATATTTAAATTTGCGATATTTCGCAAATATTTTGTAGAATATTTGTCATATTTTCGCAAATTCGAGAATTTGCGATTATTTTCTTGATAGCGAAAATTGGCAATGTAATATTCGCGGAATGCGCGTGCAATACAGGAGTGGGTCACTTTTGATACATTTTCCAAGCTGCTAGAAGTTTTCTGAGACTGGAGAACATGGTTGGCACAGCAGAACATACAAAATGGCTTTATATGCAGATAGAGTGCTCCAATATATTTGCGATTGCGCTAATAGGCACTAATGATGCAAATATTTTGGCGCAATACGTGAAACTTCACATTTTAGCAGGTCTGACTACATATTACTGATTGGTGCACTATGTATTGTTGTGACATCACAGCACTATGTCTGTAGCATGCATGTATGGACAGTAGAACCTATCACACTACCTAACACCCTGCACTGCAACAGCTACACTATATCAGGATATAACCCACACTGACTATCTTCCACTATCTATCTGTATTATATATATAAGCTATCTAACTATCTATCTAATGTAATGAGTGGAAAGCATAGAGCACAGCAATAACACTGCTGTCTCTCTCAGAACTTTAAAAAATAAAAATAAAAATGGCTGCTGGGGAGGTTCTTATATAGTAAGGGGTAGGCAACTTTCCTATTGGTTGCTAGGGATGTTGCTAAGCTCAGACAAAGACATTGCAGCCTTCGTATTGGCCTACAAGCAAGAAGCTGGTAGGGATGATGGGTTCAGATGGAAAAAAAATATAGAATATTCGAAAATACAAATATATATCACTATATTCTAAATATTAGCGAATTCTCAAAGAGCCGATATTCGCGATTAATATTCGCGATTCGAATATTCGCGCCCAACACTAGTCAAGAGACACCAGTGCAGAGCAATACTATAGTTAGGGACAAGTCGAGGTCAGGGCAGGCAAAGTCTGTGTGATCTGATAAACTGTCCAACCTTAGGATAGGCAGCTGATTTTTAGACTGGTGATCAAGCACAGGTCAGTTCAGACAGTGAAGTTGTGAGGGTTGAGACTTCATATTGTGTCCTCATCCTCAATGTTGTACTTCATACTGCTATTTTATGTTATAAACTGTGAACTTCTTTGCTAAGGATACTATAACCTCAAGGTCACTCCTAGCCCCTACCACCTGGTCTAAAGGAATTTCTATAATTGCTAGAAAGACTGGTACGTGATTAACACCCATACTTAGGATTAGGGAGACGCTCCGGGCGTATACATTTCAGATTGTAGTTTTCATGAGTTAATGATGTAAATGTTTAACTACGTCTTCAGAAAATCGCTATATTAACCTCTGATTTCTTTCAATAAAGTTCAGAAACACTTGATACACAGCTCTATGCCTGTGTTGGTTTTTCTCTATGAGTACTCATAACATCTAATTGGGAATCCACTGCTCATCCGGCATTGGGGTCTTTGTCCTAACAAAGTCAAATCCGGAAAACAGGCAGAAGTTGGTACACTGGCAGACAAATGTAATTAGCACACGTTTGCAGGAACCTAGCATACTAAAACCTATTGCTCAAGTGCCTTCCCACAGGGGAAAGTGCCTTAAGTACCCTAGGTGACCAGCCATTGTTTGGGGAAGATTAGAGTGTGTCCATCCCCCAATGGCCCTTTAAGAGTCTGAGAGACCATCCACATCCTACAGGCACTGTAGAAGCAGGATTACTCTGGCCGCCGGGTCTGCTGATTATAAAGAGGTAAATGCTTGCAGGTCCGAGCCACTGGAACAGAGGAACGATGAATGGAGCAAGTGAGCAGAGTGGCAGCTGTGTCCACTGGAGAGAGTGGAGCGCTGGTGGGCACAGAATACCATCATAAAAATAAGTCAATTATTAACATAAGAGTTATTAATAGTCTTGCACATTTTTAAAGAGTGGGGGGGGGGGTATCCTTACTTTACAGTAAGACTCATTCAGAAGTATTTTATGAATCATTCATAATTTATGCCTTATAAAGTTTTTTCCGTTTGTAGTTATTGCAATTAAGATTTTTCATTTGTGTTTCATTACAGGGGTATGTCCCAAAACTTGAGCTGGGGTTTTCTTGATTTGCCTCTGGTCACACCACTTTCTGTTCAATCACAGTTTCTTGGACCATTCATGAAATCTGACCTTCCAACATTCCGGAAAATCTGCTCTGATCACTTGTTCCCTGCACTGAAGAATGTGTGCAGCTCTATGTATGGCTCCATCAGCGGGAGCCTGCAGTCAATGTGTCTGGTGCTCACTTCTCCTCAGTCATCTCAAATGGACACTCAGTTCTGTACAATGTTCTTCTCATCACTGTCAGATCTTCTTAGTGGCCAATGTAACACTAAGACAGTTAGAGCTGTTAGATCTGTCACTGTCAACTGTGCTTATACAACTTGGTATAATTCAAGTGTAGTGTCACCTTCTGATGTGTCTACATGTAGTGAAAATGACCGAGAACAGTTCATTCTCTCAGTCTGTGCAAATCAGATGCTTCTCAATCAGCTTGCCAGCCAGCCCGCTAATAACTGGCTGTTAGGATATTGTGTATACAGTACCAATCTGGAGAATATATGTAACTATGTTTCCTGGGAAGGCAAAAATGTCTCAGTTTTTTCAGTTGCATATTGTTGGCTACATGACCAAGATCAGTTTACATCATTTCTCTGCACAAATCCAAATGTATTGGACCAACTAAAAGAAAATGTGGACAATCAATGGCTTGACCCAGTCTGTCCAACTGTACCGCCAACGAATATCATCAGTACCAGTCTTATACAGGAATTCTGCAACTATGAGCAATGGAGTCTACAGATAGTAAACCCTTCTACTGTGGCATTATGTGAAGAAATAGATAGGATTGGCTTTACACAGTATGTTTGTAGCTCTCTTGAGGTTCTCCAGAAACTTCTCATTGTTGAATCAAATTCATGGGTTGCTTTTTTTTGTTCAAATGTTATGCCAGATCCCTTAGTGTGTAATTATGCAATGTGGTACAAGAATGACAGTGGGACCCAGTTGAAATTAATTGTGGATCCATTTATAGTTTCTCATTGTAGCCAAGTAGATGAGAACCAATTTGTATTCTATATATGTAACAATCCTAGTTTGTTGTTTACCCTGTCCAAAGATGCAAACGATAGCTGGGTGCTGCAGTTTTGTATTAGTCGTGTATGTAATTACATAACATGGAACTCTAGTAGCCCTGAGTCTTCAACTGTGCACTTATGTTGGCTAATTGACCGAGAGCAGCTAAATTCATACCTTTGTAGTCACAAAAATATTCTCCAGAACATTGAACTGAATGGTACCTCAGATATCTCCTGTCCAGTGAATAGCTCTAACAGAACAGTCTGTAATTACAATTTATGGACTCTGACGGACTTAATCCCATCAATATTGGGTTACTGTGCAGTGCAAGATATGGCCAACTTTCAGACATATATCTGTGGGAATTCGTCTCTTGTAACATTACTTAAAAATAACTCAGAAACCTGTTGGGTGTCAATATTTTGCAATGCACCAAATAATGGCAATATCCCCAACTGCACAGATTTTCTCCTAAACTTCCATTTACAATCCTGCCCAAACTGCAACAGAACTGAACTAGAAAAAACATCCCTTTCAGTTTGCAGTGATCAGAATCTAGTTCGGGTCTTGGCTCTTTTCTGGAATTCA
This sequence comes from Bufo bufo, assembly GCF_905171765.1. NCBI lineage: Eukaryota > Metazoa > Chordata > Amphibia > Anura > Bufonidae > Bufo > Bufo bufo. The sequence continues at coordinate 722,022,978 of NC_053389.1, read as the reverse complement.
TCAGCACTTATAAACAAGTTTATTCTGTGGAATATGTGTGATTATCCTCCTGGGAAATGATGCCTCCTCCCATCGTTTTTAGTGTGGTATTGTTGGAAATGTGACAGTGTAACCTTTTCAGACTTTTTATGCAATAATCTTCAGTTGTATGACGAGTTGTTAACAGAACACCAGAATTCAAGAAACTCCAATCTGTGACCCAAATAAGACATGTCAGTATTCAACATGGGATTTAACCCACTCTGCAGATTTCTTTGATAAATATTGTGCTCTCTGGGATGCTCAAGGCTTTACGCAGTATATTTGCAGGAATAGCACCATCGTGAAACTCTTACTTGAAAACAGAAACCTGACCTGGGTTGAATTATCCATGTTCCATCTCCCCATCTAATACATCCAAATCTTTGCAATTATGATACAGAAAGTTGGATGGGACCAGGTAGACTTCTCTACTGTATATTCATGCAGCAAAAAATGATACAATGAGCTTCATGATCAATGTATGTAATAATTCCCAGATCCTGAGTGCCATCAGTGAAGGTCCAGCCCTTACATGGACACTGAATATCTGCTACAAGTTGTCTCTTTCTAATGTGTTAACACAAATACGGTATGGGATGTATGTGACTATTCACAAACTATTACCTTCACTCCATTGATGGTGGAATTCTGCTGGCTGTATGATGAAGAAAACTTCTTTAATTACCTTTGTTCTAATTTAACCTTTTACGCTGAATTAAAGCACAGCCACCAATACTTCTGGTTAAAGCCCATTTGTGCACCTCTTGCTCCTACAACTGCAACTGGAGCTCTGAATTATTCCATTGTCCAATGTCACAACCAATATTCAAATCTAACCAGTCTGGACAGTTTCTTTGATTCAATTTTGTGTGGAGTATGATCAGGAGATGTTTCTCAACACATTCTGCAATGAACCATATTCCAACATAAAAATGAGGGCTGTCCATGGGGTACCAAATTATGTTCTTATTACAGCTGGCATGGTGTCTATGTTCCTGCTGTTGTGGTGTGAAGGCTTGTTGGGCATCTGATCAGTTGAACTTATGCAGATGTGTGCTCGATCCATCCCTCTTGATGAACTATACTCTGCAAACTCATGGGTCAGACCTGTATGCAGAAGTCAAAGTGAAAACCAGTTAGAATATTTAGTGAAAGCTGTTTGTAGGTACAAGGCGTGGGGAAGCTTATCTTCTGTTCCAGGATCAATAGCAGCATTCTGCAATGCATACAATCATGAGACATATATGTACAGTATCTGTGACAGCCAACAGGAGGCAGTTTGCAATGATACCATTGAACGGTGGTGGGAACCAAGCTATGACTGTAATTATACCAACTGGGAGATGGAATCCATTGATCTTGATGAGACTTTAATGTGTTGGATATTTGAAAAAGAAAACTTCACTACCCACATTTGCGCACAATCAAACGTTCTCTCAAAGCTTTCCAATGATTCAAAGACATCATGGGTTACTCACGTATGTTCTATTAACCCTAGTGTATTCAATGAGACAGACATCTGCCTCTCTGAGAATGATAAGAAGCAGCTACAGTGGAATTGCAGCACTGACCTCAGCATCGTTTGTCCAGGAAATGGCCTCACAGTGGCCAGTTTCCTCCCCATCAGCATCTGCTACTTGCAGAATGTAGGCCTCAATCTGACAACTCCCAGTATCACCACATTGTACACCCAAGCTGTTGACACCACCATAATCCTCCTTCTTCTTCTACAAGACATGCAAATCCTTTCCTTGTCAGACATCACTGGAGTACAAGCTTGGGTTCTGGGTACCGTACTCAACATCATCTCCCAAAATGCGCTGCAACAAAATCAGAAGACAGAACTTCTACAGACATTTGCGGTTGGTTTGCTAATTTTACATAACAATATTTGATATATTTTTGATGTGTGATTTTTTTAGGAATTTGTAGGAAATGGCAATAAGCATAATTAGTGAACTTTCACAATGGATTAAATAGGTTAAGCCGCTTAAATGCTAGAATTTCATAGGTGACTAAGAATTCATACCTTGTGTGCACTCCTAAAGATGGATTAACCATAAATCACCCAAAGTAAATGCTTAAAGTGGTTTTCCAATTTATTTTCTGGATAAGTCATTAGTATCTGAACGGTGGAGATCTGACTCAGGACCACTGCTAATCAGCTGATTGAAAAGGCTGCAGCACTCCTGTGACTGCTGCAGCCTCCTCACAGCTTACTCTAGGCCACTGACATCACATTCATCGGTCGCATGGCATAGGCGCAGCTCAGTCCAATTTAAGTGAGTGGTCCTGACCTGCAATATCAAGCACAGCCTCTATACAATGCAACATTGCTGTGCTTGGTGAGTTGTAAGGAGGCCTAGGCACTCACGAATGGGCAGTAGTCTCCTCAAACAGCTGATTGGTGAGGTTCCTGGGTGTCAGACACCTGCTGATCAGATACTGATGACCTATCCTGAGGATAGGTCATCAGTTTGAAAAAATCTGAAACTTCTTTTAAGGCCCAGTTTATATATAGATTTGCATTTGCAATACAACAATTTAGAACAATCACAACTAAACAAGTGATCATTATATTTCCTATAAGCAGGCAAATTCTTGCCAGCCATTGGACTGAGCCTTAGAAGCAGTCAGTTGCAAATCATATTGCAAATGCTAAATAAAATCTAGAAATATCTGTAGATTTGGTGTAGGACCCATGTATGAATAATACATCGTGGCTGATGTTTTTGTAGATGGGCCTTATGGTGTAATAGTTACTCAATGTTTATATAGCAAATTGTTGCAGATTACAAGCAGGGGCGGACCGGCCATGGACTTTACAGGAAAATTTCCCGGTGGGCTGATGGTAATGGGGGGCGAGGCTACCTGAGCCCTTCTCATGGCTGCTAGCCAGGTACATAATGATCTAATGCTCTCCTGAATTCAGCTGCATTACTGTCCTCAGGACAGTGATACACTTGAATACTGCAGCAAGGGTGGTGGTATTTTATGCTGCACTGTGTGTTATTTGGTTCTGCAGGGGCAGTATTACTGCACTACAGTATTGCTGGCCCTACCTACTTGTGTTGCCCCTCCTTCTGTCAATTTGGACTTGAGTACAACATAGGGCCACATTTAGGTTTCCAGGGCCACTTTAAGTTCCAAGTCTTGATCAAAAGGAAGTTTTAGTTCACATCTGAATACAGGTTGAGTCCAAGTCACCAACAGGTAAATTGTCAGTGCTTTGTTGTGAGGCAATAAAGCACATAAGAGCGAAGTTTCAGCACATAAGCCTTCTTCCTCAAGTAGTTATGTGCTTCTGTGCTCCAAAAACACAGAAAGTATTATGCTGTAGAACTGGGATCTCCTAACTAGTAAAACTGAACTTTTATTATAGTTTGCTAATAAAATAACAAAACAAAGGTGATATACAAAACGATTCAGCACGTCTATAGTCTAGGTACACTTTTGGGTTACTACGGCTGGGCTATAGGTCTTGTCAAGTACTGAGAGAAGGTGCCTATAGATTGTTAATTAACACATGTCAAAAGTGTTTGACATAGAGAAATAGTCCTCCAGTAAATGTTCCCTGGTTTAGTAGCCTATGGTCTATAGTCATTTTCCCTACTAGGCTCTAGACCAGTATTGGGAAATGCTAACTTGGCTGTAGTTGGAGCACCCACCCTGAGAAGTACGACCCCCCAACTGACTGGAACCTCAGACCTAGACTTTCTGAACAGGGATGGGATTCAAATTTTTAACAACAGGTTCCCTACTCAATGGCGGACACGCAGCGTCACGACACATGTTTACATATACAGTTGTGTTCAAAATAATAGCAGTGTGTTTAAAAAAGTGAATACAGCTCAAAATCCTTCTAATAGCTTTTATTTCCATACACACAAATGCATTGGGAACACTACACATTCTATTCCAAATCAAAACATGAAAAAAAATATATCAAATTTGTGTTGTTCCTCTAAAATAAAAGAAGAAAAGTGAATATTAGACTGTTCAAAAAAATAGCAGTGTTTGTATTCTTCTTTACAAACTCAAACATTCACTATATAAACTGAAAAATGTTTGAAGATTTTGCTTTCCTTTAAATCACTTAACTAATATTTAGCTGTATAACCTCTGTTTCTGAGAACTGCCGTACATCTGTGTTGCATGGAGTCAACAACTTCTGGCCCCTGTGAACAGGTATTCCAGCCCAGGATGATTGGACTACAGTCCACAGTTCTTCTCTATTTCTTGGTTTTGCCTCAGAAACTGTATTTTTGATGTCACCCCACAAGTTTTCTATTGGATTAAGATCCGGGGATTGGGCTGGCCACTCTATAACGTCAATCTTGTTGGTCTGGAACCAAGATGTTGCACGTTTACTGGTGTGTTTGGGGTCGTTGTCTTGTTGGAACACCCATTTCAAGGGCATTTCCTCTTCAGCATAAGGCAGCATGACCTCTTCAAGTATTCTGATGTATTCAAACTGATCCATGATCCCTGGTATGCGATAAATAGGCCCAACACCCTAGTGTGACAATCATCCCCATATCATGATGCTTGCTCCACCATGCTTCACTGTCTTCACAGTGTACTGTGGCTTGAATTCAGTGTTTGGGGGTCGTCTGAAAAACTGTCTCCGGCCACTAGACCCAAAAAGAACAATCTTACTTTCATCAGTCCACAAAATGTCTCTTTAGGCCAGTCAATGTGCTCTTTGGTAATTGTAACCTCTTCAGAACATGTCTTTTTTTCAACAGTGGGACTTTGCGGGGGCTTCTTGTAGATAGCTTGGCTTCACATAGGCGTCTTCTAATTGTAACAGTTCTCACAGGTAACTTTACACCTTCTTTGATCTTCCTGGAGCTGATTGTTGGCCGAGTCCTTGCCATTTTGGCTATTCTTTTATCCATTCGAAAGGTAGTTTTTCGCTTTCTTCCACGTCTTTCAAGTTTTGGTTGCCATTTTAAAGCATTTACGATCATTTTAGCTGAGCAGCCTATAATTTTCTGCACTTCTTTATATGTTTTCCCCTCTCCAATCAAGGTACACTGTTCTTCTTCAAGGTACAATGTCTGGAACGACCCATTTTTCTCAGAATTTCAGAGAGAAATGCACTGTAACCAGAATGTACAACATTTGCTGCCCGTCCTTCCTTAAATAAGGGCAATAATTGCAACCTGTTTTTCAAAGAATGAATGACCTCACTCATTGAACTCCACACTGCTATTATTTTGAACATGCCCCTTTCAATAAGTGATTGAATTACAGAGAATCAGCAGCATGCATGGCATGACTGTTGCGTCTGTTGGATTTCTTTTACTCTACTACACCTGCTAGTTAAATATTTGCCATGTAGAAATATAATTTCTACCAAAAATGCCTCCGCCCCTCGTGACGTCACACCCATGTGATATTGGGTAAGTGGAATAGAAGGAGATTGTGACTGATGTGTTTTCACACTCCCCCCACTCCTAATTGGTTGACTTGAGTGAAGAGCCTCTGGAACAGGCGGGTCTTCTGTTTATAAGGAAGGTAAGCGCTCACTCCTATGGCCACTGCCACAGATTCTTATACAGCCCATCACGCTGCTCCCTGATGAGCCATGTAATATGACGAAATGCGTTGGAGAGGAAGGGAAAGTATAGGAGAGAGTCAGAAAGTCTAGGTCTAAGGTTCCAGTCAGCTGGGGGTCGCTCTTCTCAGGGTGGGTGCTCCAACCACAGCCACGTTAGCATTTCCCAATCCTGGTCTAGAGCCTAGTAGGGAAAGTGACTATAGACCATAAGCTACTAAACCAGGGAACATTTACTGGAGGACTATTTCTCTATGTCAAATACTTTTGACATGTGTTAATTAACAATCTATAGGCACCTTCTCTCAGTAGTTGACAAGACCTATAGTCCAGCCGTAGTAACCCGACAGTGTACCTAGACTATATACTTACTGAATCATTTTGTATATATCCCCTGTTTTGTTATTTTTTTTAGCAAACTATAATGAAAGTTAAGTTTTACTAGTTAAGAGATCCCAGTTCCACAACATCATACTAGTCCTTGTATATATGTGGGTGGGTGGCTCACACCTAATAGCTATAATGGGTGCTACTAGCTCAAAATTGGGCGCCCGATCCCAAGGTAATAAAACTTGAAATAGAAAAAAGGGGGAGCGAGCACTCACAACATCTGTGTCATATGGAGATAATTTTTACTTAAACCAAGTGAGGTTGTAACAATAATATTAAAACATTTTCACAATAAAATACAATACACTTAAAATTACTATAGTATGGTACCAATTTGATTAACAACACTGTAGTCGGGGTGAAAAATTCTGTGGCTGCACTCCGTGACACTTGTAGAATAATGTCATATGTAAATGGGATGGATAAAACGTCTATGGGACACTTTTTGTCAGCTTGTCACCGATGTGAGCAAACACCGTATAAATAGTTCCTGCAGAAAGTTCCACTCCTATCAGGAAAATAGAGGCAAAGTCCCAGACTTTTTCAGTTCCTACCTGGTTCCTTATTGATGTATCCCGTTATGTGGCGTCTCCTCGAGGCAAGCGGTGCCGGCCGTCTGAGCGTCCTCCGCCGCAAGTCTCAGGCGGGTGACGTCACAGTATCGCGGGATCCGGCAGGTAGGATTCTGAACAGCAATGTACGCTGAAAGCTGTGTCTGTATAGGCTTTGCTGGAAGTTTATTCGTGCATGGCCATGCAATCCGTAGGGGGAATCCGGTGTAATAGGTGGGCGCTTTTCCTTCTCCTTTACCAGACGCGTTTCGGGGCGTCTACACCCCTTCCTCAGTGGTCAAAGCGCCATCAATCATTCTCCACCTTTTATAGTCTCTATGGTGATCCACAAAAACAGGAACAGGAATCCGGATCATCTTAGAACAAAAACTGCCATTGCGGTTTTAAGTGCAGTTAAGGGTGCGGTATTCGTGCGGTTTTTCAGCAACCATTGCGTTTTTTGTTGCAAATGCCACTCACATATTCTAGTTGACTACCCGACTCAGTATTTAAAATAGAAAATGGTGATTTAAGATACAATATTAAAATTATAATATTTTAATCTACATAAAAATTGTTAAGATCATAAATATACTTACATACATACTAACCCTTTCTCTATACACTAATAAGTATCGGCTGATATATCTGGAGACATTGATTCATAAATATATTAAATACAAAAATATAAAATTCATAGGAATATAGAATATACAAAATATATAGGGGGGGATTTGTAAGACAATTTCTGCCAATAAAATAAGTGTGGAAAGTGTGGCCCTGGAAAAAATCGATAGACATTGGAGAGGGGGTGATTATATTAGGAGGATGTCCAGAGCCGAATCAAAACATATTTATGAATTTGGTTGCCTATTACCAGCAGGCCTGAATTCGGACCTGGAGATCTTCGGTTTTTTATAGGATGCTGTTCCCCTCTCTGATGGGAGATCCCATGTTTAGCCTTCCTGGCTCTGGGGCCCCCCGTCCGGGAGGAGACCGGCATCCATGACTTCTGAACCTCACTTTCCACACTTATTTTATTGGCAGAAATTGTCTTACAAATCCCCCCCTATATATTTTGTATATTCTATATTCCTATGAATTTTATATTTTTGTATTTAATATATTTATGAATCAATGTCTCCAGATATATCAGCCGATACTTATTAGTGTATAGAGAAAGGGTTAGTATGTATGTAAGTATATTTATGATCTTAACAATTTTTATGTAGATTAAAATATTATAATTTTAATATTGTATCTTAAATCACCATTTTCTATTTTAAATACTGAGTCGGGTAGTCAACTAGAATATGTGAGTGGCATTTGCAACAAAAAACGCAATGGTTGCTGAAAAACCGCACGAATACCGCACCCTTAACTGCACTTAAAACCGCAATGGCAGTTTTTGTTCTAAGATGATCCGGATTCCTGTTCCTGTTTTTGTGGATCACCATAGAGACTATAAAAGGTGGAGAATGATTGATGGCGCTTTGACCACTGAGGAAGGGGTGTAGACGCCCCGAAACGCGTCTGGTAAAGGAGAAGGAAAAGCGCCCACCTATTACACCGGATTCCCCCTACGGATTGCATGGCCATGCACGAATAAACTTCCAGCAAAGCCTATACAGACACAGCTTTCAGCGTACATTGCTGTTCAGAATCCTACCTGCCGGATCCCGCGATACTGTGACGTCACCCGCCTGAGACTTGCGGCGGAGGACGCTCAGACGGCCGGCACCGCTTGCCTCGAGGAGACGCCACATAACGGGATACATCAATAAGGAACCAGGTAGGAACTGAAAAAGTCTGGGACTTTGCCTCTATTTTCCTGATAGGAGTGGAACTTTCTGCAGGAACTATTTATACGGTGTTTGCTCACATCGGTGACAAGCTGACAAAAAGTGTCCCATAGACGTTTTATCCATCCCATTTACATATGACATTATTCTACAAGTGTCACGGAGTGCAGCCACAGAATTTTTCACCCCGACTACAGTGTTGTTAATCAAATTGGTACCATACTATAGTAATTTTAAGTGTATTGTATTTTATTGTGAAAATGTTTTAATATTATTGTTACAACCTCACTTGGTTTAAGTAAAAATTATCTCCATATGACACAGATGTTGTGAGTGCTCGCTCCCCCTTTTTTCTATCATACTAGTCCTCTCTGGGACAGATAGATTTGGGACGGTTATTTTGATGCCACTATTTATTTGTAAAAACACAGAAAGCAATTTAGAATGTATCTGCCAGAGCCTTGGACCCTTCTTGCATATTGGACTTTTATAGTGGATACAAGTGGAACCCACCTTCAAGTTAGTATGTCTCAAACTTACCTGCTGCCCACAATGCCTAATTGGAGTGATAGGATTTAAACTTAAAGGGGTTATCTCATGATTAATGCAAAAAATGAAAAGAGATATCATAAAATACATGGCAATCTCTAACAAAGCTAGAACCAGTCCTGTACCTCACATGGATCCAGAGATCTCCCCATTCATTGCTCTGCTAGATTTATATCAAGCTGACAGCTCAAGGGGAGTGTCTTTTTTTGCTGTAGATAAGGGGTCATGTCCATTCTCTCCCTATCACAGCTCAGGAGGCAGTTGAAGAGATGAAACTGAGCATGTGCGGCCATCTCAGTGAGCTGGACACAGAAATAAGAAAAAGAACAAACAGCAGGTAGCACTACATAGATACATTTTATTGAATAACTCAGTGGCTATACAAAATGTTTAATTACATGCAATTACAAAAGTATTCATCCCCAGGTGCTGGTTTGAAAACTGTAGAAAATTTTCATGAGACAACCCCTTTAAGGAGGTATATACCTATCTGTATTCACAGCTTGCCATTTTCTTCTCTTTCCAGAATACATTGCTTCTCCTCATAGAAGAACAATCACCACCCCACTCGTGGACCATCATTGAAGTATGTTAAATAGCTACCTGTAATAAGTATATAAAAATAAAGATTGCTTGCGCAGATACTGAAAATGTCATATTTTTCTTTCAACAGTCATTATTCAATCTTACAGTGTCTGAACTAAAAGTGTGCATATACTCTCTCCAACCTAAGTCTGCCAAACATTTCCTCAGTGTCCTTTTACAGAACCAGACCTCCTTACAGGTATAGTCCAACACTGTGATTGCTTTATGGGTAATATCTAACAATAGTTTATATTACTTTGGATTTTTTTCAAAGCAGATCTATGGAGATAGAAGAATTACCATGTTTTAAAGCGGTTGTCCAAAATTAGAAAAACATGACAGATTTCTTCTAGAAACACTACCACACCTGTCCACAGGCAGGATTGACAACCTTCCAGAAATTTATGGACAGTCCATAAAAATAGACAGCTCACAGTAAATGCTGGTAACAAGTTCTTATCAGTATATTGAACTATAGACATATATTACTTATAATCTTTATTATTCATTATGGTTTTCCAAATTGTCCTTAAAATGTATACTGTCCATAATTTTATGATCAGTTGTCCAGAAAAAAGAAAAATCATGGTTGGCCACCCTGTCCACAGGGTGCACATAGTATTGCAAGTCAATCTAATTTATTTCCATGGGACTGAGCTGCAATACCACATACAAATCATGGACATGTGTGGGCAATATTTTTCTAATTATGGACAATGCCTGTCTGCTTCTTTCCAAATTTATTCTTGGTTTATCTTCCAGGTTTCAGATGACTACTTTTCTATGATTGTGTCCACACTGCTGTCAGTCCAGGTGCCCTCTGAGCCTCTTCTCTTCTGTGATGTTATCCCCTTCTTACATTACCTGGAACCTGATGAGCTTATAAGGTTTCTCCCTCCACTCCAAGACAACACTCAGGTGTAAGTTTAGGAATGATAATCGGTCTACCTTATATCACCCAAATTATCATTGTTATGTGCACATAGCTCATCCAGAGGTTGGTTAAGAGCCACTGATATGTTTGTGTGAGAAATATCCCTTACTGAATAACTTCTCAGGAGTTAAATGGGTTGTCCACCTTTTTCTGAGTGATGTCCTATCCTCAGGACAGGCATCACTATATAATAAGTAGGGCTCCATCACTCTGCATACCCATTGATCAGCTGTTTCAATGTAGCCAGAAGTTGGCATCAGAAGTACATAGCTCCGTACACTGTGTGTAGTGGATCAGATAATGGCCTATCCTGAGGGTAGACCATTACTTGTAAGGTAGATACCTCTTTCTACCATAGTCAAAATGGTGGATTCCTTGTCAGAGCCGGACAGACCCTAGTCAATGGTGGCTGTTGGGTAGCCTATTTTATTTTCAGGTTAGTCAGTTCATGGAGCACCATGGCCTCTTCAAACAGCTGATCGCTAAGGGTGCTGGGAGCCAAAAACCCATCATTCAGGCTAGTGACGTCATGTTGAGTGTCACGTGACCTAGGTGCAGCTCAGACCTTCCAGTTATATGGTCATAGGTGTAACCATAGATATAGAGCCATAGCAGTTTGCTGTGGGTTTCAGAGTTTGAGTAACATTGTCCCACTTTTGGCATTTGCAGTAGTCCCTCCACATCCTATGTGCAAAAACATTATCTAGGTCTGGTTCTCCTCAGTAATACAGAAGCACTCACAATCTCTGCAGCAGAGGGTGGACATGATTAAACCTATACAAGTATATAAATGGGCCGTACAAAAAATATGGTGAAAAGCAGTTCCATGTAAAATCTGCTCAAAAGACAAGAGGCGTCAAGGCTTTTTTACTGTAAGAACTAGTGAATCTGTTGAATAGTCTACCTCAGGACGTGGTCACAGCAGGAACGGGATGGTTTTAAAAAGGGCTTTGATGAATTATTAAAAGTAAATTACATTAATGCTTAGGAAAATGTGTAGAAATCTGGGTCTCATTCCCCTTTTTCTAAAATTCACATCCTCACCTATACCTTGTTGAACTTGATGGACGTATGTCTTTTTTCAACTGTATTAAACTATGTAACAGATTTTTTACCTAATGTTTACATAATATAAATCTGATCCAGCTATTAAAGGAGTTGCATGTGATTAGAAAATCTTAGCTGCTTCCTTCTAAAACAGTGGCAACTTTCATCCATTGGCTCGTGTGTGGTATTGCAGCTCAGTCTACTTCCAACAACTGTTATGCTTTTTCTGGAAGAAACAGATATTTTTTTTATTTTTATTGATGCCTATTTCTTGTACAGGCTTGGGATCCTGAGTCGCTATGCTTTTATCTCTGTCTAATGACAAACTACATGTATTGGGGTTCTGCTTCGCAGATCGACCCTGTTTAAGAATTTAACCAAAACGGATGGCATTTTTCTACAACAAGTAGGAAATCTTCTTCCACTGTTCTCACTGGATGTGTTTCTACAGCTCAGTGCACAGCAGGTAAGAGGCCGAGGCTGGTGACTTTAAAATAACTAGTTGGAGCATTCGTTTTTTTACTCCATTTTGGTGGCCTTTTGAGTAGTTGTAAATCTGTCGCAGTGTTTCAAAAAATTGCACTAAAACATTTGCTTGGTCTTCAGTCATAACTATGATTCCTCTATATGGGACAATACGAAACAAAGTTGGATAGGGGCCACACGAGGTGGCACTGACATGACCACGCTGCAACTGAAAACTGCAGCATTATCTGGCTATGTGGTTTTGAAATTAAGTAAAATTAAGTGATTTTGGCAGGAAACAGCTGTTTCACCAGCAAACCATGCTGCTGAGGGTAATGTAATTAGATAGATGTTCGATCCTGACATTTTTGCTCTTCCATCAGGTTGTAAGCATCCTTCCTTCGCTCCCAGGAGATTTACCTGCGCCATACCAGAGGGTTGTTGCATCCAAAGTGTTACAAGCGCCAAATATAACAGTGCAGGATGTGGAGTTGTGAGTATCAGAGTGTCACCTAGGATGGCTAGTTTATCATCTTTGTGCTGACAGTGCTATTAAAAGACAGGTGGATTTCTTCACAGAATGGGAAGATCTGTGTGCCAGGCAGATGTTCAGGATCTGAAACCATATGGCCAGAATATGAATATTTCCTTAGCTTTGAGAAGAAACCTCTTTCAGTGTGTGACAAGAGGAGATCTTTTCCAGGATCCACGGTGAAGGTTCAATAAATCAACACAGATGATAAGAAAAGCTATAAAATATATTTTGCTAGAAAATACTTCTGTGCTCATAAGATATGCCGAAACAAAAGTGGTTTACTTGCAGACTATTTTTGTGTGCACAGTCTACATATCTGTCTAGGCAGGAACTGATTTACAGGAGCCTCAGTAGGCACATGCCTATAGGCCAGGGATGCACAACTTTTTTTCTGGTACAATTGCACTCTAGAAAGCAGGAAACCATACATGCATGGCCACCTCTTCACCTCATCTACTCCTTTTTGTAGTACCACATGGAGTCAGTTAGACCTTATTCTGTCAATCCAGAGATGGCCACATATGGTTGTTCACCGTTAGTACATACCTGTCCCTGCTCCCGCACTACATGTCAATTCTCTTCTCTTTGACATGGAAAATCCATGAGGCAATCACCCGACTCAGGCAATTATATCTGTGACAAGATGGTTGGGGCTACAGAGAATCGTGTAAGCAGGCCACAAGTTTCGCATCTCTCCTACCCACCTCGCGGCTTATATGCGGTCCTGAGGGTCTGATAGTATGAAACTTGATGCATAGAAACAACCTGAGCTTTGTGAATTTATATAGGAAATACATGTATTCATCTCTTTAATATAAGTATAATTTTTCTACATGCAAAGCACAAGAATTATTCTAGGTTGCAATTTGCCCTGGACTAGGTCTGAGTTACAGTAGTGCTTTTGGCACTAGATGGGGGAGTTGTATCAAAACTGGTGCAAAGGGAATGTGGAGTAGTTGTCTATGGTATCCACTCAGATTCCAGACCTAACTTTAGAGGCACTTTGGTAGATGAAAACAATTACTTGATTGGTTACCATGGGAAGCTACACCACTTTTCCTTTACAATGGTTTTGATACACCCCCCTTTATGTTTTTCTTCGCCATGTATGGATAGGTACAATATAAATGAATAATGATAGTTTCCTTATTCATTATCATCCCTTAGCTCTTATCATTTGTCTCCTTGTCATGTGGTTAGATGTTGGACTTCCTGTTTGGTGATCTGAGGTCTCAGGACCTTGGACAGCTCAATTCAAAATCCTTCCCAGTCTTTCTGAGGCGATATGCTCTCTGGGACAGAATTTCACCCAGGGTCTATGGCCGGTGCAACTGCTTCCTGTCCTTTCCGATGTGGCCTCAGTGACACTCACAGCAGCTCAGGTAATGCTACTGTATTTTATGTGAACTTTTTACTATCTGGCTATCTATCTGTCCATCTGTCTATCTGCATTGGAGAGACAGGTTCATACTTGATATTATCAGGTCAACATTTCAAATACTGAAGACCACTTTAAAAGGCCATAGACACCTTTGATATGGTAAAAAAAAACTACTATTTTTATGTTAGCTTGAGTTTAAATAGTTAGCTTGAGTTTAAATAGTTGCCATCAAATGTCAGGCTGTAATCTCCATTATTTTTTAATTCATTTTCAGATCCATTGATATGGAATTTAGAACTGCTCCTTGTTTTAGACTTTTCTGATGTTGGCATGGCATGTCCCTCACAGTAATACATTCTAGATGTGAGGTCTGTGCATCCAGGATTCTGCTGTCTTCACTAGAATCATTCCTGTACCGCATACTCATTCTAATACCACCCCGTGTGATCTACTCTCTGCTCTCCTGAACAGACACTGATGCTGACCGTGTGACCATGTTCCTCCACTTCTGTGTATAACCGCCCCCCACCCTGTTAGCATGTCCCACTGACCTTACACTGTGCTACTGTAAGATGAGGGATAGGAAGGGCCATGGGTGGACTGGCCATAGACCTTACAGGAAAATTTCCCGGTGGGCAAATGCCAACTAAGCCCTCCTCACAGCCGGCCAGTGGAATTTTTTTGGATGTATTTTGTGCTGCTAGGGGGCAGTATTTTGTGATGTACTGTTGTATTCGGCTCTTTTGGGGTGGTATTGTGTGCTGCAATATGGTATTGCTGGCCCTGCCTAATTGTGTTGGCCTTGCCTTCCACCAATTTAGACATGACTACAAAATCGGGCCACTTTTAGTTTTTTAAGTTCCTAGTCCATCCCTGGGAAAGGCAGAGAGCAGCGAGGAGCAGAGTGCTGTCAGGTCTGTGTCAGAAGCAGCAGGGCAGACACAGACTCAACAGCAAGGAAAACGGTAGGACATTTTTTTATGAAGTACTTTCAGAATTTGCTAAATTTGGCATTTAGGCAGCAAATTACCAGTTACAAGAATTCAGTGCAAATGTATCGATAGCATTTAAAGGGCACAAACCGTAGTCCATTTTGTAGAGTAAAACAATATTACTACTTTACCTAATTTACTGACTTGGAAACAGTGGCTTGAATAGAGATGAAACACAACTAGTTAAATGTTTTTGAAATATCTATAGTGAGGTTGGTAAACCAAAGCTGGTCAAATACACACATACCTCTCAACTTTTAAAAATTGCGTGTCGCAACCATTTTTTTCTTGCTAGTCCATGCCTCTAACTTTGCCCAAAGCATAACTATGCACCCTCAGTCTCCTTAATGCCCCCACATAGTAATTATTTCCCCTTAGTGCTACCACACAGTAGTAATGCCTACAACATGCCCCCTTTACAGTAGTAATGCCCAAATTTTGCCCCCTCATAGTAGTCATGCCCATATATATTCGCTTCACAGTAGTAACACCCACATTGTGCCCCCTTTACAGTAGTTTTGACCACATTGTGGCCCCATCACAGTAGTAATGCTCATATGTGCCCCTATCCAATAGCTATGTCCAGATGTGCACCCTTCACAGTACCTATGCCCAGATATGTGCCCCCTTCACAGTAGCTATGCCCAGATATGTGCCCCCTTCACAGTAGCTATGCCCAGATATTGTGCCCCCCTTCACAGTAGCTATGCCCAGATGTGTGCCCCTTCACAGTAGCTTGCCCAGATGTGCCCCTTTCACAGTAGCTATCCCCAGATGTGTCCCCTTAATGGTAGCTATGCCCAGATGTGCCCCTTCACAGTAGTAATGCCCAGGTGTGTCCCTTCACAGTAGTAATGCCCACATGTGCCCTCTTCACTGTACCTATGCCCAGATGTGTCCCCCTTCACAGTAGTTATGCCCAGATATATTCCCCCTTACAGTAGTCCTGCATCCAGGATGGTTGGTAAGTATGTATACATTATATCTATGTTGGGCGAACCTGACGATTTTGGTGGGTTCAGCTGACCATCTAATGTGTATGGGACCTCCCAACTCTCCCCCGATGGCTGATGTCAGAGGGGATAAGGTTTGGGCTCAGCTGTGCATGCATATGCATGGTAGGATAGGGTGTAATAGCTGTCGCCAAACAAGTGTCATTTTACACGTATGGCCAGCTTAAAGACGTAAGTCTTGACTCTCAATGCATTAAATAAACAGTTGCACTAAAATTTTAGGCCAGGATGTGATGCAGTGGCTGTGGGGTGGTATTTTCTGCATGGCCGAGTACTACATGGTAAAACTGTGGTGGTTTACTGTGAGTGGCCTTGGTTTCTCCACAAGTGCAACATGTGCTTCATCTGTACTTACCGAGAGACTCCGGAAATTCACAATAAATTGCTGAGGTTTTGCTGAGCGCTACTTCCACCACCTGCTGCATGAAAACCCAGCATACCTTGACTTGACTTTCAACGACTTTAATGTTAAGTGGCCAGATAAAGACTGCTACATCTGTACATTTCCATAACTATTGTTTCAGTCGACAACATGGCATCTTCAATTACATTTAAGTAACAATGCATTTTACCATATACATTAGGGCAAAATCCTAATTTCTACACATTTAAAAGGTTAAGAAAAAAAAGATGAAGTCTCTTATTACCTTATTCTAAAGATTCCAAAATCAAACACAATTAGCTTACACTGAGTGGAACAGTGACAATGTTGGTGCTTTCATCTAAACCAGTGGCAGCAATCAAAGAGGGATTTTTAATCTGGTAGAAATTAAACCAGTTTTTTTCCCATGCCTTTGATACACATCTTTGTTATACAGTATGGAAAAAGATACATAGTACATACTATATATAATTATATTAGTATTCCGGTTTCAGTGCAAGGAAAAAATAAAATAAAATGAAACCAGATGGAACCATTCTAATAATTTCAACAGCCCTGATGGTAACGTGATCAGAGCCTTAACCAGAAAATTTACATATGTATTTGGATATTGTTTATCATTTTTATTATTTCTGTGTCTATTTTAGGCACGGGAGATTGTTCAGAAGGTCCTAAATCCAGGAAATGTGAGTTTAAACCAATGTTTATAATTATTTATACCGTATTAGCTACAAATCCCCAAAAGGCTGAAGCCAGGGCATGCTTGTATGATAAGAAAATGGGACTAAGTGGCTGCAGGTACAAGGTTACTTCTAGGTAATTATTATTATTTTTTTTTAAATCAGATCATTTTTATTAAACATTTTACAGTGTAAATACACGTTTTTTCACAATACCTGCAAGGATGACATATAGACATATTGTCCATAGGACTAATAACAAAAAGGACACCAAACTATGTGTATTAATCCAGTTTCAATCCAACCTCCCCAACCCCCCCCCATCCCACCCCACCCTAACCTACAAAATACAAAGGCACATTGTTAAACATTTCTATTCAGACGTCGAAACGATAGCCATGGATCCCACAATTTTTCAAATTTCGCTGGGCATCCACGCTTCTGGTACACCATCCGTTCATAGCTCAGCATTGTGTCAACCGCACTTAGGAATTCACCTAGGATTGGCGGAGCTGTCTGTATCCAATGTAGGGCTATTAACTTCCTAGCGACATATAACATTCTCCCTATAGCTATTTTATGCACCTGCCCAGTGGCCAATTCAGAGACATATCCTAACACACACACTTTCGGATCAGAGGGTATTCGTACTTTGTAAACTTCCTGTGTTGTCTGACCTACCAACTCCCAGTATCTCCCTAACCTCTCGCACGTCCACATCATATGCAACAGATCTGCAGACACCACAGAACATCTTGGACACTCATCCGTAGGTCTGAACCCTATACGGAACTGTGTTTTGTAGACCCTATGGACAATAAACAGCTGCGAGAGTTTACGTCCTTCACTCAAGGAAGAGAGAGGTATCGCCTCCAGTATGTCAGACCATTGGTCATCAGTTAATTCGCCAACATCTTTCTCCCATTTACTTTTAGCCGTAAGCGGATGCGACATTAGAAACTTATCAAGCAGCAGCTTGTATATACAGGAAATCATACCTCTCCTCGCCCCCCTGGACAGAATCTGGTGCAATGCAGCATCTCTCCCTGCCACCTCAGTCGTACCTTTAAATGTGGAGTTGTATGCATGTCTCACCTGAAGGTACTTATAAAAGTGAGTTCTAGGCAGCTCATACTTCTCTTGAAATCTGGCAAATGACATGAACTTCTTTTCCTCCAAAAGATGCCCCAACCTCAGAATACCCTTCCTTTTCCATGCCCCAAACTCAGACAGGGAGAGGAATTCCGGCAGCACAGGATTGCCCCACAGTGGAGTGTATTCCGTATTGCCGAAAATCCCCCTCAGGAGCTTGACCTTATTCCATACGGACTGCATCAAGTGTCCCAGATCGCCCATCGGACCACTCTTTCCAGCCCCCTTAGTCTCAAGGATCAGCAGTAAGTCATTAGAGGACAAGCAATGTTTTTCTAGGTAATTTTTTAATAATAAAACATTTATGTTACTTTCTAAGACAGTCAGTGCCCATTGGAATGTCCTTCAGAATCTCAAATGTGTGTCAAACGATAATAAAGACTCCAGATTCTTCACCAAAAGAAACCCCTTTAATCCTAAAAAGCCCAACTTATGACACCATTTAGCCAACACCTCTGGTGGGGGAAGAATGAGGAAATTTGCTGCAGCCTGGCTAAATATGGCGATAAATAGTCTCTCCATTCCCTGGAAGGGGATCCTCATTGACGTCTTTCCTCCTCTTCCTCTAATTTCTCGAGTCCTAAGGAAGATCAGGGATGAAGAATTGGAAGCCATTGTGATTCTGCCCTACTGACCCTGAAGGGCTTAGTTTCCACTCCCATTAGTCTTATCAAAGGGTAGATTCTAGAAGTTTCCTCTTCAACAGGACCTGTTAACTCAAGGGAGCCTGGTTCACACGGGTCTGAAAAGACTCCACCTCACTGCCTGGAGATTGAAAGGCGAAGTTTGAGGGACAAAGGTCTGTTTGAGTGTGTAATTATCCTTTTAGCCTACAGGAAACCTTTAACTATCATGGTTTATTCTTGTATCTGCATCTTCATCTTGGTGTAATAACAACAGACCACCTGAATTAGCTTCCCCGGTTCTTCAGTTCCTGCAGGAGGGCCACCAAAAATTAAGCCTAATACTTCAAAGGTCAATTTTACTGGTGTTAATGCTCATCCTCTTATATCCAGCTTTTTCAGAGTAGGCTCCAAATTGAGGCTTACATTCTATAATCCAGTGACTGCTTGGGATCTTTCTATTGTTCTTTAAACATCTATATCTTCAACCATTTCAACCTCTTGCAGATTGTCATCTAAAGTTCCTTTTTTTACAAGATCCTATTCTTAGTCATTATTACCTAAGCAAGAGGAATCACTGAACTTGAATCTTTGTCCTGCAAAGAACCATATCTCTTTTATTGACCAGATAGTGTCATGTTGAGAACTATGCCAAGGTTTCTGCTTAAAGTCTTGTCTACTATGAATTTGAACCAAGAAATCGTGCTACAGTTTTTTTAACAGCAGGATAATGATTCGTCTAGCGACAGTCTTCATCTTTTAGACGTAAAAAGATCTGTTATTTCCTACCTCCAGAAAATCAATCATCAATCAAAAGCTCTGTTGCTTCAATTTCAGGATCCCAATAAGGGTAAAAAATTCAAGCAAATCTATTCAGGCCCAATGAATAAAATACTTAGAAGGGTTAGATTCTCAGTTACGTATCAAATCACATTCTACAGATCTATAGCTACTTCCTGGGCAAAGAAGTTCAATATTCCCCTTAATCCGATTTTCTGTGCAGTCATGTGGTCCCTGTCTTCAACATTCGTAAAGCATTATAGGTTGGAAGTCCTAGCCACGGAGGGTTTAGTGCTACAGGCAGCTTCAAGAATAATACCCCCCTTGATATTGCTTTATCTGTGTGTGTGCTTTATTATGTGTGTGCTGCTGGGGGACAATCAGGAAGAGGAAATTTTATTACATGAAATTTTCATTTCCTGGAGTCCGTGAGCAGCACAATAATCCCACCCAAATAAATTTTTTATACTGATGCATACTATCTAACATGTGTTTCCTTCAGCGTCTTCTTATATAGAAGTCAATTGTTTGGTTAATTGTTTTATTGCTAATTAAACTGTATCTCTTAATCTGTTTAACAGTTAATGAGCCAAAATTTCAGGTAATACGTTTTCCACTTTTCACACACAGGTCTCTGATGAAGTGCTGTCACATATGGGTTCATTGGTACTGGGGATAAGTCCTACGCTTCTTCAGCAGCTATCAGACAACCAGCTTGCAAAGCTGCTGGCTGCCCTGACCAGTAACGCAGATATGCTCAGTTCTACTCAAACACTGGCTGTTTTCAGGACATTGTGGGTTTGTATGACAGCTTGTATAACTGCTTTGGTAATAATTAGTGTAAAAAATAATACATATAACAAATAATAATACCATATAATAAAAACAGCCTTAGTAGTTACTGTGGGGATCCTTGGAGTGAGGAGTGGTTTAAAAGGAGTCTGTTAGTAGTTTTGGCTATGCAGAATTGCTGGCAGCACTAGGTAGAGGTCAGGGAGAGTAGAACAAACTGACTTTTTGTGGAGCTTCTATTATCTGAAGTAGTTGTAGTGCCATGGAGCAAGGGTGCTTTGGAGTCCGGACGTTTGTGGACATTTGCCCTATTGCTGCTATGCAAAGCCATCAACTCACTACTTTAGTGCACTTTGAAGGGTTAACTTGCACTATGTTTTATGCCATTGTTTGCACTTTTTTATACTGTTGAATTGCTTTTTATATGATATATCCTGTTCATTTGCACTGTTTTTTCACTGCATATGCAATAAGTTGTGGAAAGGGTTAATGTACAGCCAGTTCACACTAAGAGAAGCTAGTAATTTTCCATTGCTGTCATAAGGGACTATACAGAGCTGAGTTTTAGAGGGAAAAACATTTGACCGTCTGGTTTAGTTCTGTCAGACTGTTGTTTATGACTGAAACCAGCTTAGTCATTCCCACTGACTTGTATTGATGCTCAATACAAGTCTATGGCAGCCTTAAATTGCATTGTTTAAGTTAGGCTGTGGTTCTCCAGTTTCACTCCTCCCAGAGAAGTAGAGCAGAGTTTTAGAGGGAAAAACTTTTGAACGTCTGGTTTAACTCTGTCGGACATCTGGTTGAGCTCTGTAAGATTGTTGTTTATGACTGAAACCAGCTTAGTCGATCCCATTGACTTGAATTGATGCTCAATACAAGTCAATGGCAGCCTTGAATTGTATTGTTTAAGTTAAGCTGTGGTTCTCTAGTTTCAATCCTCCCACTAGAAGGTTCTAAATCAGTTAGAAACTGTATAAAAAGAGAGCAGTCAAAATCATTAGAGGTTTACAGATAGGGACCAGTGTTTAGTATGAGAGACTCTGCCAGACTGCATGAGTGACCAGAAGAAGACATTGAGGTGGAGATACACTGCCCAACGACTTATCCACAGACCCTGAGCCACCAGCCATTTTGCCATAGTATCAGCCTTCCGAGAGACAGAGGGACAGCTTTCCTCAGCACAGAACCTTCTTCTGCCAGGGAGATGACTGGTGAAGCCGACTGTATTGTTTTGCACTTCACTTTGCACACTGGTTTACTGCAAACCCTGACCCTCTGACACATTGGGGTGCACCACATCTTACCATCCCCTCCAGAGAGCAGCAACATGTGGTGACATCTCAACGGTATCCAGCGTAGTGTTGGGGCCACCTCAAACCCGGTCACTGTATAGTGAGAAGATAAAATCTTATTCTGCCAGGTTCTGCCAACCGTCCTGAAATTTATGGACAATCCATAAAAATAGGCGAATTCTTACCTGTGTCCGTTAAAAAAAAACCTGATGTGTCCGTGATTTTTTGAGGCTGGTGATACTTGATTACACTATTTTGGTGGTAATTTTCAGCATTTTGCAGCTCACAGAAAATGCTGGTAATGAGTTCCCATCAGCATATTGGGCTATAGCCATGTATGATTTATAATCTCTATAATTTATTATGGTTTTCCAAATTGTCCATAAAAATTATTGTCTGTCTCTGATTTTGGGATAAGTTGTCCAGATAAAATAAAAATTCTGGTTGGCAATCCTGGTCCTGCTCTCTCAGGACCCTATCCAGCACTGTTAGAAGGTTTACATGGTCAAAGCTATTCATTGACTCCTTTTAATCTGGCCTCTTCTTTGCTTTAGAGACAACACAGTATTAGAGAAAAAGGGAAGGTGGATCTACCTAGAAGGTGATTCTGCGTTAGGCCATGATTTCCAATTGATAATCTGATGATGTAAATCATAACATATAGTGTGTGGGGCCACTTTACATAGGCTCCTAGTATTTGTATTATATATTAACATATTCCGTTTGGATATGTACTTGTGATATGCAGACATCATGGAATGTGTCAGAAAAGCTTAATGAGCTGGGTACTCTACTACCATCATTACCACTAATTCTATTACGCCCAAGGATTAAAGAAATACTGTCTAACCTGTCTAATCTGAGCCCTATGGCTGGAGTGAAATGGAACAAGCAACAGGTAACAAATTGTCCTTAATAATACTGTAATGGTAATGTTTACAGACATACAAGGGGCTTTTCATGGTCTGTACAACCCGTGATGAAGATTGTTATTTCTTCCGGTTAGTAGGGAAATTTGGAAACACTGTTCTAGTAAGAAATGAATTATGGATTTATTCTATGTTTGAACAACATTAAAGGGAATGTGTCACCACATGCCTGATGATGAGTCCTTCTTACGTGCCAGATGCAGGCTGGTCAGAAGATTCTAATGGTCTTTGTTCTGGGTCCATCGGTGGCCCCATTTAGAGAAAACAGGTTGTTGATTTTATGCTGGTTAGCCCCTGTGGGGAACAAGGATGGTGCCATCGGTGCACACTATGTACAGGAATGGAGAGCCCGGCGATCTTCATCCCTGTACAGCACGTGCACCAATAGCACTACCCACTAGACTTCAGGGCCAGGCTGGAGTACGTCTTCACCGCCTGGCCCTGTCAGTTAAAGTTGAGGGTGTGCGGCCAACAGTGAAGATGAGCAGAGCATTGGGTGTAACAAGGTGCAATGGCAGCATAAAATAAAGTAGCATGTAGTATAAAAGTAGCATAAAATAAAAAGCCCATTTTCTCCACATTTTCTTTGTCATAATGTTATGAGAATATAGCTCAAATAAGATGTGCAAATGGGAAAAAGTAAGACCATACATTTAGTGATGGGACAGCATAAGTAATTTAAAGAGTTACGCCAAAATATATGTTCAAAATAAATAAATACTCACAGATCCCTACACTCTTGTACCGACGCTGGCTGGTCCCCTGCCACGCTCTGCAGAAATGACATCCAACAAAGGTGTATGTGACCACTGCAGCCAATCACCAGCTGTAGTAGGTCACTGCTGCAATCAGTGCTTGGCTGCAGCAGTCACATCACCCTGTGTTGAGATATCCTCACTTAATCAGAAAGCAGAGAGTGGCGGGGGAGCCGACCAAATGAGTATTGTTTTTTTTTTTGGATGGCACTCTTAGGGTGGGTTCGCACTAGCGTTATGGCATTCCATTATAGGTTTTGTTTATAACAGAATATAACGGAATGCCCAGACGATATGCAAAATGGAAGCCTTTAAGAGGCATTCCGTTTTGATCCATCATAATAGAAGTCTATGGGCAAGCATAATGGATCCGTCTGGTTTCCGTTATGCAGGACGGAAACAAAGTTCTGTCGACAGGTCTTCATAGAAAATGCCTATTCTTGTCCACAAGAAAAGGAAATGCTCTATCTTTTTTGCGGGCCGTGGAATGGAACTACGGATGCCACAGCACATGGTGTGCTGTTTGCATATTTTGCGGCCCCATTGAAATGAATGGGTCCGCACCCATTCCGTAAAACTGCGGAACGGATGAAGACTCATTCATACGGTTGTGTGAATGAGCCCTAAATGGGACTGAGGTGCACCTAGAACACGTGACTGATGAACGTGACATCTTCAAATGACTGATTGACGGGGGTGTTGGGAGTTGGACCCCCACTGATTAGATACTGATGACCTATCCTGAGAATAGGTTATCAGTATTAAACACTTAGACAACCCCTTGCATCAAATAACACCTGCATAAGTGAAAAATATTAACTGTGTTCTTCATATACAAGGCACTGCTGCTGATCCGTGAGGTTACACAGATGATGCACATATCAAATCAAGTCAGGTAGGTTTGTGATGCCTCTACCCCAGGGATGCTCAACCTGCGGCCCTCCAGCTGTTGCAAAACTACAACTTCCAGCATGCCCGAACAGCCTACAGCAGGGCATTGTGGGAGTTGTAGTTTTACAACAGCTGGAGGGCCGCAGGTTAAGCATGCCTGCTCTACCCTATCCTTTGTTTGAAGAAGTATAACATTCCATGTATCTCTCTTGCTTGATCTTTTTTGCCTCCTGCATGTCACTTCTAAAAAAGATGATCACATATAAACCAATATATGGTTATTTGGCACAAAATATAGCAAGGATTGTTTGACATTTGGTAAATTAGGCCCAAACTATGCCAACGTAGACTCCTTTAAAACTAACTTTAAAAATCTCCCTCATAATAAATTTCCCTCATAGTTTCTAACAAAGAAAAAAAAACATATCTATCCAGTTTTGCCTATTATGTAATGTTGATCCAGAAGAAGGCAAAAACTCTCAAGAGGCAAAAGCCAATTTTAACGGTCTTATGGGAAAAAAATACCTTCCTGAAATCTCCAAAAATCTACTAGCTAGAACTTGCAATATTATTACACTCAAGAAATGCATTCGAATCCCATTGAAGTCTTTTGGTGAGTTCACCATCACAACCTCCTCTGGCTGAGAGCTCCATAGTCTCACTGCTGTTAGAGTACAGAAGCC
The DNA here is from genome assembly GCF_905171765.1 of Bufo bufo. Classification (NCBI taxonomy): domain Eukaryota; kingdom Metazoa; phylum Chordata; class Amphibia; order Anura; family Bufonidae; genus Bufo; species Bufo bufo. The sequence continues at coordinate 721,998,188 of NC_053389.1, read as the reverse complement.
ATGTTTATGTTGGTGTAGAAACCTTATTTCCCATAGGTAGTGTGAACCTGTGCAAGTTTCCCTTTCTCCACTGTCACCACAACAATACCATAATGGAAGAAGAGAACGGTAAAGTTTCTCTACAATCAGTGTTGGCAGGGGGCAAGTGAACAAGCCTTTCTGTCCCAGGTATGGTGGTGCACAAGGTGGGGATACATTTTCATTGCTGCCATCTTTTTTAATTCAAATTAGAGATGAGCTAATTTTTTTCAAAATTGCTTTGTGTTTAATTTGAACAAATTAATCGACAGACTCTAATTTGGGTACAAATAAATTTGACTTGAATCCAAGGTACTCAGATTGCCATGGTATGACACTCTGAGGTCTCCTAGGACTGTATCCCACCCCCTTCAACTTCTTTAATGCCAAGACAGCATAAGTAACAGTAACAAGCAACCTGTTTAAAAACACTGCACTATCCGATTTGATATGATTTCTAAAATTGTAAAACTTTTAAATATGGAGGAAGATGCCTGTTACCTCCGGCCAAAAATCCTGAACACTTTGACTGAACGCCGGATCCGGTCTTTTTCCCAATGACTTGCATTAACGCCGTGTGTTCAGTCAAACCGGATCCGGCTTTTGCATGTTAAACCCGAAAAATGTGAAAAAAAAGTTAAAGTCCATAAATGGCGGATCCGTTTTTTTCCAATGCAGTTTTTCATTGTGATCAAAATCCTGATTAGGATTCAAATGTAATCAGTTTTCACACGTTTTTCCAGATCCGGCGGGCAGTTCTGGTGTCGGAATTGAACGCCGGATTTAAACAACGCTAGTGTGAAAGTAGCCTAAAAAAGACAAACGTCCATCAAGTTCAACCAAGGGATAGGTGGGGACGCGAATCCCAGAAGGAAGTGAAACTCAGATTTCTACACGTTTTTATAAGCATTTATGTTTTTTACTTTTAAGAATTCGTCTAAACCCTTCTTGAAACTGTCCACTGTTCCTGCTGTTACCACGTCCTGAGGAAGTCTATTCCACAGCTTCACAGTTCTTACAGTAAAGAAGCTTGTTAAATTATATTAAAAAAATAATATATATATATATATTTTTTTTTTTTGTGGAGCAGTACAGTAAGGAACCTGACAGACAAGGCAGGAGATGTGCGGCTGTGTATAGGTAGTAGTAGTGTGTTAATAGTAGTTGCAGCAGCACAGTATGGAACCTAACAGACAAGGCAGGAGATGTGTGACTGTGTAAGGGTAGTAGTAGTGGCAGTAAGGGCAATAGTAGCTGCAGGAGCAGCAGTATGTTATAAAACTGTAGATGCAGTATTAGCTGTGGTAGCAGCAGTAGCAGTATAGTATGGAACACGATGGCAGACAGCAGCAGTGGCATCACTGGGCCAGTGATAATTAGCCATAGACTTTAACTGGCTCTGAATGGGCCTTGTGACGACTGTTACACATAGCCGTTTTTCACCGTTGTGTACATGTAGCCTTACACTGTACCTGTTTAACCACCTCCGGACCGCCTAACGCAGATTCGCGTTCCAGAGGTGGCAGCGCTGCGCAGAGTCACGCATATACGCGTCATCTCGCGAGACGCGAGATTTCGCTCAAAGCCGGCCCGCGCATGCGCATCGCGGGCCGGCAAAAGTTAAAGGACAATTTCGTCACCAGCCTGCCAGCAACGATCATTGATTTTCAAAAAAACGAATCACAAGCCATATAACAGATCATATTAGTAAATATGATCTGTTATATGGCTTGTCTGCTCCTCTGCTGGTCCTTTTCGTCGGTTGGATCCAGCAGAGGAGCAGGCTTCACAGTGAGTAGCACCAACACCACACTTTAGCCCCAGATCACCCCCTGCACCCCAATTAACCCTTTGATCACCCCTTTGATCGCCCCTGTCAATCACTTAGTGAAAGACAAAAAGTGATCAGTGTAAACTGTCACTTTTTTTTTCTCACTAGTATTGGCTGTTAGGTTTTAGGATAGTTTAGGCCCCTTGGTTAGGTAGTTAGCGATCGGTTAGCGCCCAGCCCACCGCACCGCAGTCACTGATTCGCTGATTAGCGTATCGCTAATCAGCATTTGTACTTTTATAGTATCTGTAAGTGATCAAAACTGATCACGGTCAGATCTATAATAGTATTAGTGTCACTTTAGTTCGCCCTCCACCCAAAACGCAGTGTTTGCCCGATCAGGCCTGATCGGTCGCCCACACGTGCGTTCACCCACGCCCGCCCCCACCGCAGTGACCAAAAAAATATATTTTTTGATCACTGCACATTCACTTTACACGCACTGCGGCGATAAAAAAATCAGTTTTGATATTTTTTATCAACCGCAGCGGCCTCAGGTACTTCGCTAGCCTCCCCTTTGTAAGACAGGCTTGCTTTTTTTCTTGGGTAGTCTCAGGGAATACCCCTAAAGTTAGTAGTCCAAATGTCAAACAGGGGGTATTCTTCTGAAGAGGCCTACAGGATTCTGACCCAGTCGGATGAGGAATGGGAACCCTCATCTGACGAATCTAGCGGGTCAGAATATGAACCTGTAGAAAGCAGTGGCTCTCTGACCCAAAGTTCGGACGAGGAGGTGGAGGTCCCTGATAGAACCAGGCGTACCCGGCCCCGTGTCGCTAGACCACAGGTTGCGCAGGATCCGCTTCAAGAGCAGCAGAGTGGGGCTGGCGCTGTCGGATCACGTGGTGAGGCATACACCAGCAGCGCAGCCCTCCCTGGACCTAGTACCAGCACTGCCGTACAACATGGTGACGTGGCGAGCACCAGAAGGGCAGTTGAAGCTGGTACGGTGGCACGTGCAGTAGTTACCCCGTCGCAGCCACCGCACAGACAGGCCCGTAGAGCCCCTAGAATTCCTGAGGTGCTGGCAAACCCTGATTGGCAGTCACCAACTTCAGCCGCACCATTAGTTCCCCCTTTCACCGCCCAGTCTGGAGTTCGGGTTGAGACGGCTCAGATCGGTTCGGCCCTGGGATTTTTTGAGCTGTTCTTGACTGCGGAGCTCTTGGACTTAGTCGTGGCAGAGACAAACCGGTATGCCACACAATTTATATCCGCCAACCCGGGAAGCTATTATGCCCAGCCTTTCCGGTGGAAACCAGTCCAAGTTTCCGAAATTAAAATTTTTCTGGGCCTTCTCCTAAACATGGGTCTAACTAAAAAGCATGAATTGCGGTCATATTGGTCCACGAACCCGATTCATCACATGCCCATGTTCTCTGCTGCTATGTCCAGGGCACGATTTGAGGCCATCCTCCGTTTCCTGCATTTTAGCGACAACACCACCTCCCGTCCCAGACGCCACCCAGCTTTTGACCGGCCCCTCATAGACCACTTCAACCAGAAATTTGCAGATTTGTATACCCCCGAGCAAAACATCTGCGTAGACGAGTCCCTAATACATTTTACCGGGCGCCTTGGCTTCAAACAATACATCCCAAGCAAGCGTGCCCGGTATGGGGTCAAATTGTATAAGCTCTGTGAAAGGGCCACAGGCTATACCCACAAATTTCGGATCTATGAGGGAAAAGATCAGACCCTGGAGCCGGTCGGTTGCCCTGACTACCTGGGGAGCAGTGGGAAGACAGTCTGGCACTTGGTGTCACCCTTATTCGGCAAGGGGTACCATCTTTATGTGGACAATTTCTACACAAGTGTGGCCCTCTTCAGGCATTTGTTTCTAGAACGGATTTGCGCCTGTGGCACCGCGCGAACTAGTCGCGTGGGCTTCCCCCAACGGCTCGTTACCACCCGTCTTGCAAGGGGGGAGAGGGCTGCCTTGTGTAACGAAGAACTGCTCGCGGTGAAATGGAGAGACAAGCGTGACGTTTACATGCTCTCCTCCATTCACGCAGACACGACAATACAAATTGAGCGAGCAACCCGTGTCATTGAAAAGCCCCTCTCAGTCCACGACTATGATGCGCTCATGGGAGGGGTGGACTTCAATGACCAGATGTTGTCTCCGTATTTAGTTTTCCGACGCACCAGACGCTGGTATAAGAAGGTGTCTGTATATTTAATTCAATTGGCTCTGTACAATAGTTTTGTTCTCTACCGTAAGGCTGGGAGAACAGGATCCTTCCTCAAATTCCAGGAAGAGATCATCGAGAACCTCCTGTATCCAGAAGGTTCCGTGGCCCTATCCACCAGTGTAGTTAGCAGTCTACACGAGCGACATTTCCCCAGTGTCGTTCCTGGTACCTCAACACAACCGTCACCCCGAAAAAGATGTCGTGTCTGTAGCAGGAGTGGAATAAGGCGTGACACCCGCTATTTCTGTCCTGACTGTCCTGACCACCCTGCTCTATGCTTTGGAGAGTGTTTCCGGAAGTACCACACCCAGGTACACTTAGCATAGGGATTGCATCTCACAGGACAGGCACACAGGGCTATTAGGGCCCTTTTACTCACAGCTGCTGCAAACCTCTCCTTTCACCTGGGATAAAGTGCATAACGTACTTCGCCACATCTTTGGGCGATTTGCGCTTTGCACATTGTCCCATGGGGAAGGAGAGGTTTGTTCTATAAAGGTAAAAAAAACTAAACAAAAAAAAAATTACCGGTAAGTAAAAAAGTTAACGTTCAGTTAAAAAAGTTAAAAAAAGTTTATATGTTCTGTTCAAAAGTTAATAAATTTATTGCGTTGCGGCCTGGTTTTTTCTTTTTTGTTTTGTTTTTTTTACCTTCCAGGTGGACCAACCGATCGACTAGCTGCAGCACTGATGTGCATTCTAACAGAAGCATTGCGCTGCTGTCAGATTACACGCAAGTCGGTGTATGCGGCGCTGCAAGACGAGATTTCTCCTCTGCAGTAAAAGATACGTTTGCCGAGGCATATAAGCTGAGGAGGCGGCGGTGTTCATATACTTTGGCAAGCACTTTGTATATAAAAAAAAATAAAAAATCCCGGCAATGATTTATTCATTCACATCGATTGATGTGAATGGAGAAATCTGGTTTGCCAGGGCATACGAGCTAAGTGGGTATGGATGTTGGGCGGAGCTCCTATGTCCTGGCAGACGCCTTTCCCCTCCATTTTTTTTTTTTGGCAGAGATTTTTTCATCCACATTGATCGATGCGAATGAAGAAATCTGTGCCGTTCATTTTTTCTTTCAGCCCAGAGGCTGAACGGAAAAAAAAAATCTCATTACCCGTATGCTCAATATAAGGAGAATAGCAGAAACTCCTAATGCTGGGCATACATGTAATGATTGCGGAGACCCTCAAATGCCAGGGCAGTACAAACACCCCACAAATGACCCCATTTTGGAAAGAAGACACCCCAAGGTATTCGCTTAGGGGCATATTGAGTTCATGAAAGATTGAAATTTTTGTCCCAAGTTAGCGGAAAGGGAGACTTTGTGGGAAAAAAAAAAAAAAATATCAATTTCCGCTAACTTGTGCCAAAAAAAATAAATAAATTCTAGGAACTCGCCATGCCCCTCATTGAATACCTTGGGGTGTCTTCTTTCCAAAATGGGGTCACATGTGGGCTATTTATACTTCCCTTTGCATTTTAGGGGCCCCAAATCGTGAGAAGAAGTCTGGTATCCAAATGTCTAAAAATGCCCTCCTAAAAGGAATGTGGGCCCCTTTGCGCATCTAGGCTGCAAAAAAGTGTCACACATGTGGTATCGCCGTACTCGGGAGAAGTTGCGGAATGTGTTTTGGGGTGTCATTTTACATATACCCATGCTGGGTGAGAGAAATATCTTGGTCAAATGCCAACTTTGTATAAAAAAATGGGAAAAGTTGTCTTTTGCCAAGATATTTCTCTCACCCAGCATGGGTATATGTAAAATGACACCCCAAAACACATTCCGCAACTTCTCCCGAGTACGGCGATACCACATGTGTGACACTTTTTTGCAGCCTAGGTGGGCAAAGGGGCCCACATTCCAAAGAGCACCTTTCGGATTTCACCGGCCATTTTTTTACAGATTTTGAATTCAAACTCCTTACCACACATATGGGCCCCTAGAATGCCAGGGCAGTATAACTACCCCACAAGTGACCCCATTTTGGAAAGAAGACACCCCAAGGTATTCCGTTAGGGGCATGGCGAGTTCCTAGAATTTATTATTTTTTGTCACAAGTTAGCGGAAAATGATGATTTTTTTTTCTTACAAAGTCTCAGATTCCACTAACTTGTGACAAAAAATAAAAAGTTCTATGAACTCACTATGCCCCATCAGCGAATACCTTGGGTTGTCTTCTTTCCAAAATGGGGTCACTTGTGGGGTAGTTATACTGCCCTGGCATTCTAGGGGCCCAAATGTGTGGTAAGGAGTTTGAAATCAAATTCTGTAAAAAATGGCCGGTGAAATCCGAAAGGTGCTCTTTGGATTGTGGGCCCCTTTGCCCACCTAGGCTGCAAAAAAGTGTCACACATGTGGTATCGCCGTACTCGGGAGAAGTTGCGGAATGTGTTTTGGAGTGTCATTTTACATATACCCATGCTGGGTGAGATAAATATCTTGGTCAAATGCCAACTTTGTATAAAAAAATGGGAAAAGTTGTCTTTTGCCAAGATATTTCTCTCACCCAGCATGGGTATATGTAAAATGACACCCCAAAACACATTCCCCAACTTCTCCTGATTACGGAGATACCACATGTGTGACACTTTTTTGCAGCCTAGGTGGGCAAAGGGGCCCACATTCCAAAGAGCACCTTTCGGATTTCACTGGCCATTTTTTACAGAATTTGATTTCAAACTCCTTACCACACATTTGGGCCCCTAGAATGCCAGGGCAGTATAACTACCCCACAAGTGACCCCATTTTGGAAAGAAGACACCCCAAGGTATTCGCTGATGGGCATAGTGAGTTCATAGAACTTTTTATTTTTGAGGTGCTCAGAAAGTCAGAGCTGCTTCAAAAAGCGGAAATTCACATTTTTGTACCATAGTTTGTAAACGCTATAACTTTTACCCAAACCATTTTTTTTTTACCCAAACATTTTTTTTTTATCAAAGACATGTAGAACAATAAATTTAGAGCAAAATTTATATATGGATGTCGTTTTTTTTGCAAAATTTTACAACTGAAAGTGAAAAATGTCATTTTTTTTGCAAAAAAAATCGTTAAATTTCGATTAATAACAAAAAAAGTAAAAATGTCAGCAGCAATGAAATACCACCAAATGAAAGCTCTATTAGTGAGAAGAAAAGGAGGTAAAATTCATTTGGGTGGTAAGTTGCATGACCGAGCAATAAACGGTGAAAGTAGGGTAGGTCAGAAGTGTAAAAAGTGGCCTGGTCTTTAAGGGTGTTTAAGCCATAGGGGCTGAGGTGGTTAAACTAGTTGTATTGTGTATCTGAAGATATGCTATAGTTTTCTTTGATGTCTCTCTGACTGATGTCCTGTCTCATCAATGTACAAGCTTAGAAGACACATGGCTTCCCTGTTTGGGATCTCATTTAGTGTCTATGACACATGCCTATATTGGCCCTACTGATTGGCTGAGGCTGACCGTAAGGCATTATGGGCAAGCCCACTTGACAGGGCCCCACCCAGGGTCATGTGGTCCTCCTTCTTTATCCTCTCTGCCCTGTCTTCTGATCTGTAAAATAGCAGATTCCATTTTGAACGACTTGTTGGAATCAAATTTCAAAAGCTTCAGGGAAGCCAATGTTTTTGGAAATTCTAAACACATTTTATTCATTCAAAACCGATTCGCTCACCTCTAATTGAAACCCATTACTTGGTTACCTTCATGTAATTATTTTACCTTTTATCATGGACAATTATTAGTGATGTTGTTTTCTTACCAGATGAATTGCAGATTATTATAAATTAAACAACTTCATGGAACCTGATGATCACATTACTGGATATATATATATATGCTATATAAATGTCTCCAAATTCAAATTCCCAATTCCATGTATAGTATAATAATGTATAAAGAATTTTCAATTACTTTCACAACCATATAACAGATCTCAATCAGAGGATCATAAAACGTTCACACTCCTTAACTATGAACCGCTCCAATATTTGCTGCTACAACGGTTTGGTTCTCTGCTCATATTGATAGGTCTTTTAACACACAGTCCTTACAGGAAGAAGTGTACCTAGAAACACTCATCCCGTTAATTGTCCCGTGTAAGGGTGCTGCCAATCACCAAAATGCTTGTTCATTGTCTGAAAACATCACTGGTGCAGAAACAATGATTCTCTATGGGGATGATCTATTACAGCAACGATCTCTTGTCACCCTCCAGTGGAAATGATTGCTGCATGTCAAAGCAGCTCTTACCTCCTCTTATGAGCAGGCAATTATCGGGAATGATCTGTTCATTCCCAATAATTGCCTGCTGTGTCAGCCTGTGTAAAGGGACCTTTACACCATGCCTGATGAAGAGACCAAAAGTACTTATGAAAGCTTGCTAGTTGTCATAGAAACATAGAAACATAGAATGTGTCGGCAGATAAGAACCATTTGGCCCATCTAGTCTGCCCAATATACTGAATACTATGGATAGCCCCCGGCCCTATCTTATATGAAGGATGGCCTTATGCCTATCCCATGCATGCTTAAACCCCTTCACTGTATTTGCAGCTACCACTTCTGCAGGAAGGCTATTCCATGCATCCACTACTCTCTCAGTAAAGTAATACTTCCTTATATTACTTTTAAACCTTTGCCCCTCTAATTTAAAACTGTGTCCTCTTGTGGTAGTTTTTCTTCTTTTAAATATGCTCTCTTCCTTTACCGAGTTGATTCCCTTTATGTATTTAAAAGTTTCTATCATATCCCCTCTGTCTCTTCTTTCTTCCAAGCTATACATATTAAGGTCCTTTAACCTTTCCTGGTAAGTTTTATCCTGCAATCCATGTACTAGTTTAGTAGCTCTTCTCTGAATTCTCTCTAGAGTATCTATATCCTTCTGGAGATATGGCCTCCAGTACTGCGCACAATACTCCAAGTGAGGTCTCACCAGTGTTCTGTACAGCGGCATAAGCACTTCACTCTTTCTACTGCTTATACCTCTCCCTATACATCCAAGCATTCTGCTGGCATTTCGTGCTGCTCTATTACATTGTCTTCCCACCTTTAAGTCTTCTGAAATAATTACTCCTAAATCCCTTTCCTCAGATACTGAGGTCAGGACTGTGTCAAATATTCTATATTCTGCCCTTGGGTTTTTACGCCCCAGGTGCATTATCTTGCACTTATCCACATTAAATTTCAGTTTCCAGAGTTCTGACCATTCTTCTAGTTTTCCTAAATCCTTTTCCATTTGGCGTTTCCCTCCAGGAACATCAACCCTGTTACATATCTTTGTGTCATCAGCAAAAAGACAAACCTTACCAGCGAGGCCTTTTGCAATATCACTTATGAAGATATTAAACAAAATCGGTCCCAGTACAGATCCCTGTGGAACCCCACTGGTAACATTACCTTGTTTTGAATGTTCTCCATTGACTACAACCCTCTGTTGTCTGTCACTCAGCCACTGCCTAATCCACTCAACAATATGGGAGTCCATGCTCAATGACTGCAGTTTATTGATAAGTCTTCTATGTGGGACAGTGTCAAAAGCCTTACTAAAATCTAGATATGCGATGTCTACTGCACCTCCACCGTCTATTATTTTATTCACCCAGTCAAAAAAATCTATAAGATTTGTTTGACATGATCTCCCTGAAGTAAACCCATGTTGTTTTTCATCTTGCAATCCATGGGATTTTAGATGTTCCACAATCCTATCCTTTAATAGGGTTTCCATTAATTTGCCTACTATTGATGTCAGACTCACTGGTCTATAGTTGCTCGATTCCTCCCTACTACCTTTCTTGTGAATGGGCACGACATTTGCCAATTTCCAATCTTCCGGGACGACTCCTGTTACTAATGATTGGTTAAATAAATCTGTTAACGGTTTTGCCAGCTCACCACTAAGCTCTTTTAATAATTTTGGGTGTATCTCATCAGGCCCCTGTGACTTATCTGTCTTCACCTTAGACAGCAAACTTAGAACATCTTCCTCTGTAAAGATACATGCATCAAACGATTTAATAGTCATTCTTTCTAGTGGAGGTCCTTCTCCTTTTTCTTTTGTAAAAACTGAACAGAAGTATTCATTAAGGCAGTCGGCTAGCCCTTTATTCTCTTCTACATACCTTCCGTCCTTTGTTTTTAATTTAGTTATTCCTTGTTTTAATTTCCTTTTTTCATTTATATATCTGAAGAATGTCTTATCCCCTTTTTTCATAGACTGAGCTAGTTTTTCTTCTGCCTGCGCTTTAGAAGTTCTTATAACTTGCTTGGCCTCTCTCTGCCTAATCTTGTAGATTTCCTTATCTTCATTGCTCTGGGTTTTTTTATAATTACAAAATGCTAGCTTTTTATTTTTAATGATTTGGGCCACTTCTGCTGAGTACCACATTGGTCTCCTCCTTTTTTTGCTTTTACTGACAAGTCTAATGCAATTTTCTGTTGCCTTCAATAATGCACCTTTTAAGTAGTCCCATTTCTCCTGGACTCCATGTAATCCGTTCCAGTCTGATAAGGACTCATTTAGGACTAATTTCATTTTTGAAAAGTCTGTTTTTCTAAAATCTAAAACTTTTGTTTTTGTGTGGTGGGACTCTTTCACAGTTCTTATATTAAACCACACTGACTGGTGATCACTAGATCCCAAGGTTTCGCCTACAATGACATCATATACCGAATCCCCGTTTGTGAATACCAAATCCAAAATGGCCTCCCTCCGGGTTGGCTCCTCAACCACTTGTTGTAGAGATAACCCCAGTAGGGAATTTAGAATATCTGTACTCCTGGTAGAACTTGCTATTTTGGTTTTCCAGTTTATATCTGGAAGATTGAAATCTCCCATAATGATAACTTCTCCTTTCATTGTCATTTTAGCTATTTCTTCAACTAGTAGATCATCTAGTTCTTTAACTTGACCAGGTGGTCTATATATCACACCTACACGAGTTACTGCATGGTTAGCAAACTGCAACGTAACCCAAACTGACTCTATGTTGGCCTCACCAACTTGTATTAGGTTAGATTTAATGCTATCTTTCACATACAGGGCCACTCCTCCTCCTTTCTTGCCTTCTCTGTCTCTTCTGTATAAAGAGTACCCTGGTATGGTTATGTCCCAGTCATTTCTTTCATTAAACCATGTCTCCGTAACAGCCACTAAATCTACATTCTCAGATGCCATTATTGACCCAAGTTCATTGATTTTTTACACCATGCCTGATGAAGAGACCAAAAGTACTTATGAAAGCTTGCTAGTTGTCATCGTCTCTTCAGTTACCCATTAAAAGATATCAACTACTGAGGACTAGATTTTTATCTTTACTTTCTCATTATGATTTTAGGTCCTCAGCCAACTCATTGACCAGTACTAACTGTGATTCTTTGAGAAGCCTTCTGCAAAATAACACCATGCAAGCTATGGAACAGTTTCGTGAAATCATCATTTCATTACCGCAGCATGTGGTGAGAATAAACAATGGACATATTGGGGCAGATTTACATTAATACTAACATAGACTAGATAGTTAGAAATATGTAATGAGTGGAATATTTGAGGTCAGTTTTGCTTGAATCTGCAGATGTCAGATTTATCAAATGTTGCACATTGTTTGTTAGATTTGATGCATCTTTAAACCTAGCTCTTTTGTCTAAAAAGTCAGCTCTAGTTTTTTTACACCCCCAACTGAAGTGAGCTTACAACTTTTTTTGCAACTTTTTAAAAAGTGGCAGTGATAAATCTGGAGTGAAACTATGTACCATAGCAGACCATGCTCACTTCCTAACCCACTCTTGAAAAATGATGAGAGTTATGTAAAAAGTTGCAACATTTTTGTACAAATAACCCAATAAATTTGCAAAGGCACTATTTTGTGACTTTTTGAAGCCAGCGTTCTGGAGTGCAGGGTGTTGTTGAAGTTGCTTTAATTCAAGCATTTTAGATACACTCTGGTGCTCCAAATCAAGGTACTCTCAAGGGGTGAATATCCACGCGTGGCAGAGAGACTAGATGCTGACGCAAGCTGGTCAAAGACAATCTCTTTGTTTATTACAATGAGTAAAGCCGTTGGGGCGTCCCACCCTGAGGCTCATGCCATTATTTCATTGGCTAAATAGAAAAAAGAGATAAAAAGAAAGGAGATAACACTTGGAGTCTGCGCAGTGTGCACTATGTTACAAACTTTGGTATGTGAGCTTAATGTAAACATCTGTGCACCGGTGCCATATTATAATGGAGTCTGACACTTCAAGGAGGTGCTTTTTTATAGGCATTGAATATATATGGGAATTATCTAGCTAAATAATTGGCTCAAGTATTCTTCTACAGTCTATACATCACCCTGTGGGAGAAGTGAGGGGCCTATTGCTGGTTCAATCCCCCTCCGTTCTCGCTTCAGTGTTGGACAAATAGACAGCTTGAAGCAAAGGAGGAGGGGAGGCAGTTGAGATAAGGAACAAGCAGCTGAAGGCAACTACATAAGAAAATCAAACTAGTTACATGAAAGAAAGATATTCACACATCTCTATCAGTGTGATAAATTACCCTAATGTTTATACCACTATTATTTGGTTTACTTTCCACCAACATTTTGTGGCAGAATTTTGGTGCAAATAGCTGTATCATAAACCATGCCCCTTTCTAAGCTACACCTTAGCTTAGTGGGAAAGGGGCACGGTTTCTGATACAGCTATGTGCACAGTAGACATCTGAATATTATGTATGTTTTTACATACTTTTCTTTATATATGTGACTTTACTTCTATCTGTCATTCACTAGTGCATTACCAACCATGAGACTCCAGATAACAGATGCTGGGGACTGCTGAGTATGGATGTCCAGGATAGGTGTACATAATTCATCTTACCTTTATTTAGGTTACGTACCTAATAGCTGGTCTTTCTCCTGTTCATGATACATGTATTCCCATTTCTGGTTCCATTTAGGTTCGCTGTGCACTGGATAAAGTAATCACCCTTCCTCCATCTTTAAAGCTGTTGAAAAGTTTAAGTTCACAAATGATTGCTGAGATTCAGTAAGTCAAAGAGATCAACATATATGATAAAGATAGGAAAATAATATTATAAGTTAGGACTTATGGTTGATAACACCCCTGAGTGCCGGATGTGTCGAGAGAGCCGAGGACAACATGTGTCTTGCTTTATTTGGGTTTTGTTGATTTTGTTAAAAAGTAAAACTAATTTGACATCCCCAAGAGAGCTTTAAAGAAGACCTATCACCCAGAACTGCATATGTATCTTACTAAATCATTAGTTCCCCCAACAAATACAATTTTTTCTAAATACAGTATTTGTCTAGCCAATTTTTTTTGTAAAAAAAAACTTTTGTATAAGTCCTGCATCATGTTTGCAAATGACTCAACTCCCCGCAGAAGTCAGGTTTGAGCTTCCTGGGTGCAGCACTTTTTTTTTCAGTTAAAAAACAGGTTCCCAAATGGAAAGTGAACAGACTCCATTGGACTCCAATGGAGTCTGTTCAGCTCAGTTATGTGCCAAATCCAGCACTTCTGCTATTTTCGTTGTTCTGCCTCTTGAACAGAGCAGAACAATGGAAATAACTAGCCGTGATGTTGATGAATGGTTTGATCAGTTTATTTGTTTGGGCACCAATGCGTATGATGTTGATAATTAGGCACTATATGATACAGTTTATTTGTACTGTATGACAGTTAACCATATGGGGACATATAAGAAAGTACCTCACAGTCAATCATCCACCGTAATGCATGCAATTAGCCCAAATCCTTTAAGCAAGTGCCTTTTATTTATTTTCAAACTTAATGAAAAAAATTGAAAATTAAAAAAATAAATGATTTTAACTCAAAATGATTACAATGCATTAATAACGAAAGCCTCTCCATATGTCTGTTTTAGGCCCAGCTTTGTAGCTGTCCTTCCAGTCAACAGCTGTAGATATGTACTACACATACTGACATCAGAACCCGAGTCTGTGGCATCCTTACCTCAACAGCGTCGCTATGGCTTACTCGATGCACTGATACGTTGTTTGGTGAGAGGACATCAATGTGTAGTCTGCATACTGAATACTACTATAATTACTCTTATACAGAATTGCTTTTACATATATGAGCACCATGTTATGTGAAAACTTTCTTTGCAGAATTCAGCAGGTACCACCTCCCACCAGGCACAGTTTATTGTTCTTGGGGTCTTAGCTCCATTTCTTAAAGGCTCAGCTTATCTTACATTGTCCCAGGGAATGATGCTACTGAATGTTGAGCGTGTGAAAAATTACTGCTATCCTCAAGAAACTTGGCTGCCATTATCACAACTGCTGCAAGAGGCACAGAGTTTTGGGTATGTAATACACACAGGTGCTGGAAACTGAACAACATCAGTATATAAATCAGCAGACAGGAGAAGTTTTGTGTGTCCAGGTGTTGCTGCCTTTACTAGCTCTCATGCATACACCACAGCTTGGTATAGAACATTTATTAATTCTCATATTTATCTTATCTATTTCTTTGGAGATCACATTTAGGGATTACGTATTCCTTTATTATCAACACACTTCAGCATTATAGCACTTCACTATTGCTTTGTATATTTGACAGCATTTTTTCTTTTCAGGTGATTTGTTTTTTTGGAATATTGTATTATTATTGCTCAATATTTGTATTCACTAGCCTATTTGGCTTGTACTGTGCTAGTGACTAGAGATGAGCAAATCAATTTGTGTCATTAAGCAGGGTTCTGCTTGATTGACAGGGCCAGACATCTCATCTAGCCCTGAAAATCTCACACCTGTGCTGCTGTTTTGAGTAGCGGGGCAAGCGCAGAGGCCCAGCTTCCGCTACTGGCCCTGTCAATGAATTGGTGGTGGGGGAGCGTCCTCTGCTTCAGAGACACTCGGCCGCAGGTGCAGGATGAATCGATTTGCTCATCTCTAGGTGGGATTTTGATGTGACTTCGATCGTTCCCTTATATATTTGTTTTTAAATTTTTGGATAATTATATGAAGGTGGATCCATTTTTGCATATATTTTTAGGTGTGCACAGTTTTTTTGGTATGTGTCTGTCTTGCCTTTGCATTAGTTTAGTACTGCATGCTTGTTGCCCCATGGCTTTAGCTACAGTTGCTGTGTCCCTCTCTTGTGCTTCATCCTATGTCAGAAGGAGTAGCACAGCTGGCTATGTGAATGAATTGCACAGACTCTACAACAGTAAACAGTTGTATAGACTGTACAACAGCAAAATGATCTGACCTTTTTAAAGAAGACTAGCAAATGAGCAATTAAACAAACAGTGCAAAGGTGTCAATAAACTTTAAAGCCCCTCTGTCACCTAGTTCATGCTACTCTCCCTAAGAGTAAGGCCCCTTGCAGATCAGCATGTCCGGATTAGGTCCGGATACTTTGTGTTTGCGATCAGGGAAAATCGTGCGAGTGCGTAAGCAATTTAAGTTTTGACTGCAATTGCGTTGCGTTGCTCAGTTTCTTCCACGCGAGTGCAATGCGTTTTGCACGCGTGTGAGAAAAAACTGATTGTGGTACCCAGACCCGAACCCGGACTTCTTAACTGAAGTTCGGGTTTGGGTTAGGTGTTCTATAGATTTTATTATTTTCCCTTATAACATGGTTATAAGGGAAAATAATAGCATTCTTAATACAGAATGCTTACTAAAATGTGGCATGAGGGGTTTAAAAATAAATTCAATTAACTCACCTCATCCACTTGTTTGCGCAGCCGGCATCTTCTTCTTTCTTCTTCTTTCAGGACCTGCCAAAGGACCTTTGATTACCTATCTTCATTGAGCAGGACCTGCGCTGACGTCACCCCGCACACCACGTGGTGAGCGCAATTACATCATCAAAGGTCCTTTGGCAGGTCTTGAAAGAAGAAGAAAGAAGAAGATGCCGGCTGCGCAAACAAGTGGATGGGGTGAGTTAATTATTATTTTTTTTAACCCCTCATGCCACATTTTAGTAAGCATTCTGTATTAAGAATGCTATTATTTTCCCTTATAACCATGTTATAAGGGAAAATAATACAGTAAATTGACTTTAATAAGGTTTCTCATCCCTATTATCTCCTAGCAACCATGCATGAAAATCGCACACCGCATCCGCAGAATATAGAACATGCTGCGATTTTCACGCAACGCACAAGTGATGCGTGAAAATCACCGCTTATCTAAACAGCCCCAAGGGTAATAGGTCCGGATTCAGTGCGGGTGCAATGCGTTCACCTCACGCATTGCACCCGCAAGGAATTCTCGCCCGTGTGAAAGGGTCCTAAGGGATTGGCTATGAAACAGGTATAATTTTAACAAGTGCTTTGGAAACATGCAACTTACTAATATATACTTATTAGACTTTCTTCCCTTCTTAGCTTTCTCCCCCAGACTGCAAGGCCCATTATAAAAATAAGGGCACGTCCATGAGCAACCTCGACTGAAACACACTATGCCTTTCCAAGTTTTCTGGGCATCCAGGACATGTACAGATTAAAGCTTGGTGCTAAATTTTAACAGAAGAGGCTGTTCATACGCCAAGTGCCTTCCCTCTTGATTGATAGCTCCTTTAGAGTCAAAGGTCACTGATTCCAAAACTGAAATCAATACAAGCAGCCTGGAGAGTACTGTACACTCACCCCTTGGAAGGCAAAGGGGCCATATATTAAGACAGAGAGTGATCCAGACACCCAGAGATAATGTCTGTGATCAGCGATAATGCCAATTATGGACATATAACCCTTCAGATGCTGTGGTCAATTGTAACAATGGCATCTGACAGGATTTTCCCAGGAATGCTGCGCTCTCAAGGCCTGAATGGTTCCCCTGTGCTGAGATCGGGCAGGGCTTCATAGAAACATAATTAAACTCCCATAGGCTGCATTGGTAATTCATTGCAGTCTATGGTACACGTGATCAGACGATCGCATGCTCAAATCCCATAGGGCTAGATTAGCAAATTGTAAAAAAAAAAAAAGTTTAAACATTTTTTAAACATATACAAAATTCAAATTATCTCACTTTGCCCATATTAAAAATTTAAATAAACAATAAAAAATAAAGATTATAGGTATCTCAATGTCCCAAAACACCTGTACTATTAAAATATATACTGATTTGTCATTTATAGTGAATGCAGTAACAGAACATAAACTCAAAATGGCCAATTATCAGTTTTTTGTCACTTCACCTCCAAAAAATGTATTAAAGAGTGATCAAAAAGTCATACAAACTCTAAAATGGTAAAATAAAAACTATAGATCACCCCACAAAAAATGAGACCTCGCACAGCTCTGTAGACATAACCATAAAAAAAAGTAATGAGGGTCAAAATATGGTGATGCAAAGAAGAAATCATTTTTTTTCAAAGTTTTTATTTTTTTATGTATTAAAACACAAGAAAAACTTTATAAATATGGTATCGCTGTATTCACAGTGACCCAGAGAATGAAGGTAACAGGTCAGTTTTACCGCACAGGGAACCCCATAAAAATGAAACCCATAAAACTGTAGCAGAATAGTGGTTTTTTTCCCAATTCCACCCCATCTGGAGTTTTTTTTCAGTCTCCCATTACATCATATATACCATATTAAATAGTGCCATTAGAAAGTAAAACGTATCCTGCAAAAAGCAAGCCCTCATAAGACGTGAACAGAAAAATTAAAAAGTTATGGCTTCGGGAATACAAAGAGTAAAAAATTAAATGCAAAAACAGAAAATTGCAGGGTCATGAAGGGGTTAAACATCTTTTTATGATAGTCAGAAAATTCCCAGCAAAGGGGGGATGTTTTCAGCCGTAAACCTTAATCAGATTGTAGGACTGCCCTTTGTCAGAGCTAGGAAATATACCAGATACTGCTGTGTCCCACAAATATGTGCATATTTGTTGGACACAGCACTGTCTGGTGTACTTCATTTCCTTGTACAGTGTTGAGATAACAAATTATTTAGAGTAACTTTACTTAAAGAGGTTATCCAAACCTGCAGATCACAACATCCGGAGGCGGGGGATGCAGGCCATCGCGGCCTGCTATTGCCTGCACCCCACTGTCGACGGATGTTGTGATCTGCACGACAGGGAGATGCAGCAATGGCCGTGAAGGGATCCGGAAGGACACCGGCGCCAGGGACCAGGTAGGTATTCTCTGTATGAGGGGCCTGGGCTTTGTGGAGGTGGGGGGTTTACAGGTTTGGATAACCCCTTTAACCACCTAATAGTTTTCCCTGAACTCAGCTCCAGCTATGGGAAAAGCAATTAACCAAGCACAGCTCTGGGAGAAGAGGAAGGGCGAATCTGCTTTTGGTGGCTCATATCTGATTGTTAGCAGCTAGAGACGTGGGCCTTGTCTTGTTTGAAAGCAGGCATTTCAGACTTTAATAAAATTATTTTTGGGGTTTTGAGCACTTCCTCCCATATTAGGGATCTTACTATGGAGGTATGTGGGAGTTTGGCTGTGAGTCGGACCTCAGCACCTATCGGACTGTGTTCACACACTGTAGGTAGGTTAGCGGTAGGACCCATGCCACACTGAGATACCTTGACGGGGTGCCTTGGGCTCCGATATGTTTCTGACTGGAATATATTGGCAAAGTCTCAGCGATGTCTTTTTAACATCAGCGTGAGGGTTTGGCCAGTATTGTCAGTAGCATATTATTGTGGTGCACCTTTTGCAGTGATTTATGGATTTTTTTATTCTCATCCACACATTATTCCATCTTGTGTAGGATGTTTTTGTGGTGCATGTGGTCCGCTGCCGACATCCTCCATTGTATGCATATTTGCTGGGGATTGCCGCTAGCAGCGGATCACATGTGGAGGGATTGCTCCCCCGGGTATAAACACGCTACAGTGTTTGGGGTTTTGAGCACTTCCTCCCATTTACAGGCCACTTTAGAAAATGACAGCATTAGCACAACATAAGCAGTAGATATCACTGTTAGAAATCGAGTCAGAGATAAATGCTGTAAATCCTGCTTTGACCTTCACTTCCATCTGCATTCACTGCATCCCAATTTCTAAAAGCAATATCTTCCAATGTTGTAAAGATAATGCTGTGATTCTAGTATTGTTTGAAAGCTTGGAATATCAGCTTTCTAACAATATACAGTCAGCTGCTACCAATGCAGAGATAAGAGCAACTAAAGCAGCTGTCCCCCAGTCAGTTGGCGAGCTGACAGCCTGCAGGAGGAAAGGAAAAGCAATACAAAATATAAAGAAATGTGGCATTATCATCATTGTACTGACACACAAAATAAAGTAATGTTATTTATATCACACGCAGTAAATAAATTCCACAAAATAATGTTAAAATTGCTGTTTATTTATCTTTCTCCCTAAAAATAAAATAATAAAAGTAATACTCTCTATATACCCCAAAATGGTTCCTAAAAAATCTACACCTAATCCCACAAAATTTTAATTTAGGATAAAAAATTAAAAAGTTATGACTGCTGGAACATGTGGGACAAGGGAACAAGGTGGAAAATGTTACTGGTCGTTAAAGAGGACCTTTCACCGATTATTACACTATGAACTAAGTATACAGACATGGAGAGCGGCGCCCGGGGATCTCCCTGCACTTACTATTATGCCCGGGCGCCGCTCCGTTCTCCTGCTATGTCCTCCTGGTATCTCCGCTCACTAAATTATGGTAGGCGGAGTCTGCCCTTGTTCTTCTGTAGCGCTGGCCAATCGCATTGCAGAGCTCACAGCCTGGGAGAAAATAACCTCCCAGGCTGTGAGCTCTGCGCTGCGATTGGCCAGCGCTAGAGCAGAACAAGGGCTGACTCCGCCTACCATAACTTAGTGACTGAAATCTCCGCCTACTATAACTTAGTGAGCGGAGATACCGGAGGGCATAGCAGGAGAACGGAGCGGCACCCGGGGATAATAGTAAGTGCAGTGAGATCCCCGGGCGCCGCTCTACATGTCTGTATACTTAGTTCATAGTGTAATAATCGGTGAAAGGTCCTCTTTAAGGCTGAAATTCATTATGTCACTAAGGGGGTCAAAAATTGTATCCCCTGAGATTTACTTCAGACACATTTTAAAAATCTATCAAATCTACAATAAAAAGTGCCATTTTTAGGAGGGTTAATCCATATTTAATGTTACTGTTAGGAGGTTAATGAATTATATTTGAGTAAATGGAAAAGCAAGTCCAAGTAGAAAAGTCATCTGTCAAACTAAAGTGTTACATAAAGCATTACTGTACTTTACATAATTTTAGATCAATTTTATTATAAAGTTTAATGTAAAAGACACACTATTATATTTGTATTATATTATATAGTTCTCCAAATCGTTGGACATCTCGGTTACTGGAACGTTTGGACAGGCTGGTTCCTTTGCTGCCACTTGCTTCCCTACAGTCTCTGAACAAAGTAAGTTCTAGCCTACTGACGTGAGGATATAATGCATGGTATATGCAATTCATTCTTTCATATCTCTCTGAAAGTGAGTCTTCATCTTCTAACATCACCTTGTATTTAGATTCTGTGCTGATTTATTTTATAATATCATCATAGGGGTTTGAGGTCAGTTTTCATGATGATATTGAGTTTTATGCATGCAGTAAGCTCCTGTTCTCAATCTTGATTGTTTGCATAAATCAATAGTACAAGGAAAGATAAGACACTTTGCAATACATAGAAAAAATTAATTTCTTCACATGTCAGCTACTTCTCCTTTTGCCTCCTGCACTAATCAATCACACTAATTTTACTACTACAATCTGTCATGGCAGAGATGAAGCAAATTTTTAACTTTACTAAAACGCCAGTGTTTTGGTCAATGATTTCCATCAGTGATTGTGAGCCAAAGCCAGGATTAAAGCCTCCACAGACATAAGGTATAAGTTAAAGATCTGCACCTGTTCTGTGTTTAGAGCCAACCCAGCCAAATCACTACGAAAACACTGACGTGTGAATGAGGCTTAAGGGTTCAGATTACAGGTCCTGCCCATAGTCTATGCAGAGAGGGGAGGAGGAGGGAGCAACTGCAGAATGAGAGAGGCACAGACACTGCTGCTGTGTTTCACTGTCTCATCCCAGTGCTGGATTCACAGCTACACTGCTCAGTATTACTGTATAATGTCCTCCATGCTGCTGTGCTCTTCTTTATGTGTGCTGTGAATAGGATACATCATATGAGCTCATCTCTGCCCACTTTGTTGGAAAACAGGTGTTGGAAAAAATGTATGATATAGAAGGCAGATATAGTGTTATTCCTGATGTACACTGTGACACAGTGAGAGGTTTGGTCTGGGAAAACAGGTATTTTCCTCCCAGCATGTGCTGCTGGGCTGATTTACAGCCAGGTGAGGTCAAGTACCGGACCGGATTTTAAGTGCCGGTCCGGTTTTTGGCAGCACCTGTCTGTTCTAAAATAGGCAGCTGTGCTCAGAGCAGTGAGGCTGGCGTGAACGCCGATATTTTTGGTTTCTGCATTTTTTCAGGCATGGTTGTATGTCGTACATTAAACCAGCTGTATTACAACCAGTGCCCCACGACAAAATGGAGGCTTTTGTGAAGGCCCTCATGGAGACTAATCTGCAGCAGCGAGAGACAAACCTGCAGCAACGCGAGGCTAATAAGCAGCAGATTTTGGCAAGACTGGGGGTGAATGTGTTGGTCCAGGCCCAGCGGGTACATCAGTGGGGGTTTAAGCCGTCTGAGCCTGCGAGTACCCAGTATTATGACTTATGCCAACTCTTCCAAAAGCGGCTACATCCTGATGTGCTGAGTCCCCCTGCTATGCTGGATAGACTATTAGCCGATATGTTCTGGAGGGCTTTGCCATACCCTCTCCAGCACTGGATCGGTCAGGTGTCTCCTGGCAATGCCCTTGAGATGGTGGACCTGGTGGAACACTATGAAGCTACCAAGAATCTAAAAGAGGGCTCTGTCGGGAGGGGAGTCGGCAAACCCCGGAAATCTCCACCCAGGCCCGGAGATTTGAGCCGATAAAACCTGCCCGGGATGTACCCAAGGCGGACCTGGCTCTGATAGTCTGCTGGCGGTGTCAGGAGCCTGGCCATGTAAGGGCTGACTGTCCCCATCGGGTTGAGCCGATGGACACTAACTATGGCTACCGTCTGTCACGACCACTACCCCAGCAGCAGTCGTGTCGCACCAGACAGAGGGGAAGGGGGACCCTTATCTACGGATGGGAATAGTATGGCCACCCCTGATTAACCCTAAGCTGGCACCTGTCTGCCCTGATACCCTAGACGGGGTGTGAACCCGTGCGGCGAGCTGGATGCCTAAACCCTCCGTCACCCTAAAAAGCCTAGAGTGGGGAACGGCCGATGGGAGCGCTAGTCACCATCACTCATGTCTAGGAGAACAGCAGGAGAAGACAGCAACAAATAAACTATATAAGAGATAGACTTATCCAGTCACGAGCAGAGAAGGCGATCCCAATCACGACAGTCCACGCCGGACAAGAGCTCCACAGCAACAACATAAAACGATCTCCTTCAAAGGTCAGAATAGAACTGGAAGTGAAGACTATATCTGGCAATGACTGCAAGTGAAAGTGAAACTAATATAGTAGCTGGGAGTGGCAGACAGGACTCACCTGAGAAGGATGCCTACAAACTCCCAGTCAGGACAAAAAGGTTCACAAGGCAAAACCCAGATGACATACCCTGAACCACGGAGCAAACTCACAAGCTATCGCGAGTAGCAAGTCGCTGCGACCTTCTCCTCCCAGACCTGTCTGGATCAGTCACACTTGTGACACCGTCAGTCGCTATATGCCAGGAGGCTGTGTGCAATAGGTACCCCAGAGTCTCTAGATCACTTGTGCCAGGTGCAAGTGGGAGACACTCCGCGGAGGCTCTGCTGGACTCAGGGAGTCTGGTGACCCTAGTAAGGGCTACCCTGGTGCGGTCCACTGAGTATACTGTCTGGAAAGTCGAGTGATGTGCATCCACGGAGACCTAAAAGACTACTCCACCGCTCTGGTGTCTCTAATCACGGTGGCCGGTAGATGGACCCACTAGGTGGCTGTTGCCGCAAATCTACATTATGAACTTATAATAGGGAGAGACTTCTCGGGCTTCCCGGCACTGTGGCCTGCTATGAAAGTGACTGATACCCATGAGACAGGGGTAACCCTAGCAGAGTGGCCTGGCTCAGGGGGCAGACCAGAACCCTGGGAACCTGAGACCGAAGGGCCAGCAGTAGGGGTGACCGCCACTTCGGTGGAAGAGGGGGAGACAACCCTGCTAAGTGTGATGGTGGGAGATGTGGAGGACTTGCCACCGGATCCTGAATTGGCAGACCTCAATGTCCCTGGGGATAATTTTGGTACCGCCCGACGTCAGGACCCAATCATATCCCACACCTGGGAAAATGTGTTAATAGTAGATGGTGAACCACAACAACTTGGGGCAGAGTCAGTGTTTCCCTGTTTTGGGGTTCATCAGAATATGTTGTATCGGGTAAACCAACTACGGGGTGAGCCTATTGAACAGTTGGTGGTCCCCAAGGCTTATCGCAAGCTTGTGTTAGTTCTAGCCCACCAACACGTTCTCGGGGGGTCACCTGGGGCTGCATAAAACTCAAGATCGTATTCTCTAGTGGTTTTACTGGCCCAGCATATTCAAAGAAGTGGAAGAGTTTTGTAAGTCTTTCCCGACCTGCCAGATAACTAGCCCCCAGCCACATTTCCGTAGTCCCCTAGTACCTCTCCTGATTATCGAAGTACTGTTTTAAACTACAAGGTACAGCAGCCAGGGCGGCGAAAGCCGGAGCAGGTTTACCATGTGAATTTACTCAAACTGTGGAAAGATAGGGAAACCTGTACAGAAGACAGCCCACGGCGGTAAAAATTGCTGACAGCCTCTCCTATAAACAGACTCAGGAGGTCAGGGAGTTTGTTAATCTGAACACGGATGTGTTCTCGGACCTCCCTGGACGCACTTCCATAATCCAGCATGACCTTGTCACTGAGCCTCAGGCAAAAGTCTGATTAAAACCATACCGGGCACTCGAGGCTCGGCGACAAGTCATATCGGAGGAGGTACAGCTAATTTTGCAGCTAGACGTCATTAAGGAGTCAAAAAGTGAGTAGGCCAGTCCTATAGTATTGATACCCAAGCTGGACGGGACGTTGCGGTTTTGTAATGACTTTCGAAAACTTAACGAGGTTTCCAAATTCGATGCGTATCCCGTGCCCCAGGTGGATGAGCTCATCGAGAGGTTAGGACAAGCCCGGTATTTTTCTGTTTTGGACCTCACAAAAGGGTACTGGCAGGTACCCTTAACGGAGGCTGCGAAAGAGAAAACTGCCTTTATCACGCCTGAGGGGCTGTATCAATATAAGGTCTTACCCTTTGGTCTGCATGGCGCCCCGACACTTTTCAGCGACTAATGGACATTGTGCTTCATCCACAACGTCGGTATGCTTTGGATTACCTGGACGATATTGTCATCCACAGTACCGACTTGAAAAGTCACCTACCCAAAGTTCAGGCTGTAGTGGACTCCCTTTGGAAAGCTGGCCTAACCGCTAACCCCAAAAAATGTGCAATAGGGTTAGAAGAGACTAAGTACCTGGGGTATGTCATTGGGCGCGGAGTCATCAAACCCCAAGTGAACAAAATAGAGGCGATACGGAATTGGCCCCAACCTGTCACCACTAGGCAAATAAAGTAATTCCTGGGAATGGTGGGCTATTACATGAGGTTTGTTCCCCACTTTGCTACTCTAGCCGCGTCCTTGACAGGACTCTTGAAGGGACACAACTCAATGATGGTTCGCTAGGATGATCGGGCGGAAGAGGGTCTCTCCACTTTGAAGTCGGCCCTGTGCGGGTCTCTGGTTTTGGTGACGCCCAACTTCAAAAGGGAGTTTATAGTACAGACTGATGCCTCTGAAGTAGGCCTCAGTGCTGTACTGTCTCAGGAAGTTAACGGGGAGGAGCATTGTCTTCCTCAGCCGTAAGCTCACCCCAGCCGAGACCCGGTATAGTTATCACTGTCGGCGTGGCTATCACATACGTGACACAGAGGGAGGGAACGAGGAAGGCCCTGCCCAAGTGAGAGGGAAGATGGTGACCCCTGACTCACCTGGCGGCTGGCACCTGGCTGCCCTGACGTCCCTAGACGGGTTCCTCACCCGTACGCCGATCACGTGCCTAAAGCCCTGGCTTTCCCTGAGCTGAGCCCTAGGTAGTGAACAGGGCGATGGGAACACTAGTCCGCACCACTAACTCTAAGGGAAAACACCAAGGGGAGGACAGACAACACAGACTCAACATATATTCCCAGGTGGGCGACAACAGGAGACAACAATAAGCCAAACAGGGATCCGGAGGGTAGCACACAGGAACAACAACCAGGATTAACCACTCCAGTGGGTCAGTATAGATGTCCAGGCAGGAAGCTCTATAACTGGCAACTAGAGAAGTGTGAGGGGAGAATATAAGGAGGTAGGGAGTGGCAGACACGAAACAGCTGAGGAGGAGAAGCTACGGATCCCTGAGAGAGACAAAAAGGATAGCAAGGCAAACACAGAAAACAATAACTAAGAAACACCATGATCTTTAGATATAGAGCGCGCAGCCGCCAGCTGCGACTTCCTGACCCCGGGTATAACGGAGTCAGACGTGGCTCTTGATACCCTCGTGACAGTACCCCCCCTTTCACGAGGGGCCTCCGGACACTCAGGACCAGGTCTCTCCGGATGAGAGGCAGGGAAAGTCTGAATTAACCTGTTGGCGTTTACCTCTGACGCTGGAACCCACATTCTTTCCTCGGGACCGTAACCCCTCCAATGCACAAGATACTGAAGAGAGCGGCGGACCCGACGAGAATCAACAATTCTGGCTATTTGAAACTCCAGATTACCATCCACAATAACAGGAGGAGGTGGCAGCGGCGATGGTTCTAGAGGTGGAACATACTTCTTGAGTAACGATTTATGGAAGACGTTATGGATCTTAAAAGTCTGAGGTAGCTCCAGGCGAAAAGCCACAGGGTTAATGACGGCTACTATTTTATAGGGACCAATGAACCTAGGACCCAGTTTCCAAGAAGGAACCTTCAACTTAATATTCCTAGTAGACAACCACACATAGTCATTCACTCCTAGGTCCGGACCTGGCGACCGTTTCTTATCGGCCATGCATTTATATTTACCACTCATCTTTTTCAAGTTAACTTGCACCTTCTGCCATACCGATGAAAGAGATGAAGAAAACCTTTCCTCTTCGGGAACCCCAGAAGACCCCCCCTCTTTGAAAGTACAAAATTGGGGATGAAAACCGTATGCACCAAGGAATGGTGACTTGCCAGTGGACTCCTGATAATGATTATTTATGGCAAACTCAGCTAACGGTAAGTATGATGACCACAACTCTTGGTTTTCAGACACAAAACACCTTAAATATGTTTCTAGGTTTTGGTTGGTACGCTCAGTCTGTCCATTCGACTGAGGATGGAAAGCTGAGGAAAAGGACAAGTGAACCCCCAAACGGGAACAAAAAGTTTTCCAAAACTTAGAAATAAACTGGGTTCCCCGATCCGAAACCACATCGGAAGGGACCCCGTGAAGCTTCACGATTTCACTGATAAACACCTGAGCGAGAGTTTTAGCATTAGGAAGTGCGGGTAGCGCAATAAAGTGTACCATTTTGCTAAACCTGTCTACTACTACCAAGATAACTGTTTTACCCGCCGACAACGGTAAGTCAGTGATGAAATCCATAGACAGATGTGTCCATGGCCTATTGGGAATGAAAAGTGGCAATAAAGACCCTGCTGGACGTGTATGAGAGACTTTCGCGCGTGCACAAGTAGAACAAGTAGACACGAAATCCATTACATCCTGACGCAACCTTGGCCACCAAAAACGACGAGATAAAAGCTCCAAGGTTGCTTTACTACCCGGGTGTCCAGCAAGTGCCGAATTATGATGTTCTTTTAATAATTCAAGACGCAGGTTTAACGGTACAAACAATTTCTCTGAGGGGCAAGAGGCCGGGGCGTCCCCCTGAGCCTCTAACACCTTTCCCTCTAGAACAGAGTGTACAGCAGAGACAACCACTCCTCTTTGTAAAATAAGTACCGGATCACAAACATTACCCCCTCCAGGGAAACTACGAGATAATGCGTCTGCCT
Source organism: Bufo bufo (assembly GCF_905171765.1). NCBI lineage: Eukaryota > Metazoa > Chordata > Amphibia > Anura > Bufonidae > Bufo > Bufo bufo. Next base: position 721,971,049 of record NC_053389.1, on the reverse strand, counting down.
TGGTATTTTTTGCCCCAGGACGATAGGTGATTACAAAGTTAAATCTGGTAAAGAATAGCGACCACCTAGCTTGTCTAGGGGTGAGACGTTTAGCCGATTCTAGGTACAGAAGGTTCTTGTGATCCGTAATCACCGTGACGGGGTGGATTGCTCCCTCTAAGAAGTGACGCCACTCTTCAAGCGCCAGTTTAATCGCCAACAGTTCCCTATTTCCAATATCATAATTCTTCTCTGCAGAAGATAATTTTTTGGAAAAGAAAGCGCAAGGACGCCATTTGCCAGGAGACGGACCCTGAGACAATACAGCTCCCACTCCCACCTCTGACGCATCTACCTCGACAATAAAAGGCTGGGAGACATCAGGTTGAATTAGAACAGGTGCCGAGGTAAACCTCTCCTTTAGAGAGGAAAATGCATCTTTAGCGGCGTCAGACCATTTGGAAAAATCCGTCCCCTTCCTAGTCATGTCGGTAAGGGGTTTAACGATCACTGAATAATTTTTAATGAACTTTCTATAGAAATTAGCGAAACCCAAAAACCGTTGTAGGGCTTTAGGGTTCTCAGGAAGATCCCAATCTAAAATTGCCTGGACCTTCCCAGGATCCATGCGGAAACCTGAAGCACATAATAGATATCCCAGGAACTGTAATTCCTGAACAGCGAAGACACATTTTTCAATTTTCGCATATAATTTATTCGTCCGTAGGACCTGCAGTACTTGCCTGACATGCACCTCATGTGTTTTCAGATCAGCCGAATAAATTAAGATATCATCTAGGTATATGACTACAAACCTGCCGATGAGATGACTAAAAATATCATTAACCAAATGTTGGAAGACAGCAGGGGCATTGGTCAGACTGAAAGGCATAACAAGATTTTCATAATGCCCCTCAGGGGTGTTAAAAGCTGTCTTCCACTCATCCCCTTCCCTGATACGAATCAGATTGTAGGCCCCCCTAAGATCAAGTTTGGAGAACCACTTAGCACCCGCAATCTGATTAAAAAGGTCAGGAATGAGAGGAAGAGGGTATGGGTCACGGATGGTTATCTGGTTTAACTCACGGAAATCTAAGCAAGGACGCAGGCCCCCATCTTTCTTTTTAACAAAGAAAAACCCTGCAGCCACGGGTGAAGAAGAGGGTCTGATGTGTCCCTTAGCCAGACTCTCGGAGATATAATCTTTCATGGCTTGTCTCTCGGGACCCGAAAGATTATACAACCTGGACTTGGGTAATTTTGCCCCGGGAATCAGGTTAACCGGGCAATCATAAGGACGATGAGGTGGTAGTTTCTGACAACCCTTTTCAGAAAAAACGTCCTCAAAGTCCGAAATAAATATAGGTAGGGAAGCTATGGAGGCGATTAAGCAATTGTTATTTAAGCAATTCTCTCTGCAATGCTCACTCCACTCCAATATCTCCCTGGCCTGCCAATCCACCACTGGATTGTGCGCTACCAACCAGGGAAGACCCAATACCACCGGAGAGGGAAGGCCCTCCAGAACGTAACATGAAAGACACTCATTATGGTGGTCCCCTACCCGAAGGTGTAAATTCCGAACAATGTGGGTGAGGTTTCTCTGAGACAGAGGAGCAGAATCTATAGCGAATACGGGAATAGGTCTCTGCAGCGTACAGAGAGACAAACCCATAGTGCGGGCAAAATGGGCATCAATCAAGTTTACCCCTGCTCCACTGTCTAGAAAAACAGAAATAGACTCCGTCTTAACACCAAAAACAATGACCGCTGGTAACACAAATTGAGATGTTCGTATGGAGGAAACGTATACCCCCCGGCTGACATCCTCCGCACAGCCCGGGGTTAGTAGTTTTCCGACGGTCTTTTGTTTTTGAGAAAGGAGGGACAGACATTAATGAAATGACCCCTCCCCCCACAGAAAAAACAAGCCCCCCCCCTACGGCGAATCTCGGGAGGACGGACCTGACGAGAAGTTCCGCCTAGCTGCATAGGCTCATCTAAGTCAGTACAGGCTGACTGTTGCTTGGGAGAGGTAACCAATTGCTCCGGAATTTTCGATCTCTCCCTAAGACGTCTATCTATTCTGATAGAGAGGGACATAACAGCATCAAGGGAAAGGGGGGTCTCATACAGCGCTAGTGCATCCTTAACCCTTTCAGATAACCCAGAGCAGAACTGACTCCTGAGAGCCGGGTCGTTCCACTGAGTATCCGTAGCCCACCTACGGAACTCTGAGCAATATTCCTCTGCTGACCGATCTCCCTGTAGGAGTCTCCGTAACTTCGACTCAGCCAGGGCGACTCGGTCAGGGTCATCATATATGAGACCCAAAGCCCCAAAAAATCCCTCCACTGACCGAAGAGCCTGAGAACCAGGGGGTAACGAGAACGCCCAGGATTGCGGATCCCCCTGAAGCAGGGAAATGACAATCCCAACCCGCTGTTCTTCATGACCTGAGGAGTAAGGGCGCAACTTAAAATATAATTTGCAGGCCTCACGGAACGTTGCAAATTTGTCCCTTCCCCCAGAAAATCTGTCGGGAAGAGTAACCTTGGGTTCAGTGACAACCTGGTTACCCATAGCAACCGCTGGGGGTGCGGTCTGCTGCATTTGCTGCTGTTGTTGCAGAACAGACGCCTTCAATCCTGCCACCTCCAAAGACAGGCTTTGAAGCTGTTCTGCCAAGGCATCAATAGGATCCATATTGGATTCTAAGTAGAGAGAGAAAAAAAAACAACAAACAAAAAATAAAATTTTTTTTTTTTTTCCCCCCTCAAAAAGTAAGGGCCAGTTATAATATCACGGTCGGCGTGGCTATCACATACGTGACACAGAGGGAGGGAACGAGGAAGGCCCTGCCCAAGTGAGAGGGAAGATGGTGACCCCTGACTCACCTGGCGGCTGGCACCTGGCTGCCCTGACGTCCCTAGACGGGTTCCTCACCCGTACGCCGATCATGTGCCTAAAGCCCTGGCTTTCCCTGAGCTTAGCCCTCGGTAGTGAACAGGGCGATGGGAACACTAGTCCGCACCACTAACTCTAAGGGAAAACACCAAGGGGAGGACAGACAACACAGACTCAACATATATTCCCAGGTGGGCGACAACAGGAGACAACAATAAGCCAAACAGGGATCCGGAGGGTAGCACACAGGAACAACAACCAGGATTAACCACTCCAGTGGGTCAGTATAGATGTCCAGGCAGGAAGCTCTATAACTGGCAACTAGAGAAGTGTGAGGGGAGAATATAAGGAGGTAGGGAGTGGCAGACACGAAACAGCTGAGGAGGAGAAGCTACGGATCCCTGAGAGAGACAAAAAGGATAGCAAGGCAAACACAGAAAACAATAACTAAGAAACACCATGATCTTTAGATATAGAGTGCGCAGCCACCCGCTGCGACTTCCTGACCCCGGGTATAACGGAGTCAGACGTGGCTCTTGATACCCTCGTGACAATAGTATAGTGGAGAGAGAGTGCCTGGCTATCAAGTGGGCACTAGAATCTCTCCGCTATTATTTATTGGGGAGAAAATTCCGCCTGGTGACTGACCACTCCCCTGTCAAGTGGATGAGCCAGGCCAAGGACAGAAATGGCAGGGTCACCCGATGGTTTCTCTCCCTACAAAACTTTAAGTTTTCGGTGGAACACAGGGCAGGCCGGTTACAGGGAAACGCGGATGCCCTGTGCCGGGTACACTGTCTAGCATGTGTTTACCCCCTCAGGGTTGAACAAAGGGGGGTATGTGACACAGTGAGAGGTTTAGTCTGGGAAAACAGGTATTTTCCTCCCAGCATGTGCTGCTGGGCTGATTTACAGCCAGGTGAGGTCAAGTACTGGACCGGATTTTAAGTGCCGGTCGAGGTTCTGGCAGCACCTGGCTGTTCTTAAGTAGGCAGTTGCACTCAGAAGCGATGTCTCTGTGTTGGGATCTGGGAGCCTTGTGTCTGGATGAAGGCTTGCTACCTGTTTGGCGTGAAAACAGGTTGGTGCTGCTATCAGCAAGGACTCTTTGAAGCAGAATTGCCGCATGGTGTGAATTACCACCAACACCGCAAGGTGACTTTTTGTTTGAATATGACTACTTGTTTTGTTTGAATATGACTACTTGTTTTGTCACTTGCCTAAAGTGTGAATAAAACACTGAACTGTTTGATCCAAAGAACTTGTTGTTGCCTCTATACTGCGTCCGCTAATCCTGTCTACCAGAGCGAGTCCCCACAACACACATAAACATGGTGGCTTATACTGAAAAGTAAGTCACCAGAAACGGCAAGTATGCTTTAAATTTATGCTGATACACAGGATTTTAGCTCTGTATTAGAAATAAATATACCCATATAAAGATATATTATAAAATCAAGCAGCATAGTATTTTTAATTATTTCAGTTATAAAAAAGAAAGGGCAGTCATTTTAAGGGTAGTGAGCAGAATTTTTAGGCTACTTGCTACTATGCTTGTTTACCTTTGGAGTTGACCCAAATGTGAACCAATATTTTTTTATGTCTTAAATTTCCATATTCAAAAATTCGATATTACATGATTATCAGACCAGTAGGTTTGGCTTTGGTCACCAATACAAATAGCTTGTAATGTTCATATGCTTCTCAATCTGTAGAGGATGTTATAACCTGTATTAAAAAGGACCCATCACCATATTAAAATGTGAACAGTTTATATGGGCTAAATAGTGCTGTTTCCCTGAGCTTGGCACTATTTTCTTTGAACCCCCACCTAATTGTTGAGATATGTCCCACTAAACTTTGAAACAGTTATCCACAGAAGTGGCAATGACTTTGCTAAGCTGCAAAGGGAGGTTTCTTCCCCGATCGGATGCGGTCCAGTGATCACAGATAGCGTCAGAGCGAGCTGCTGGAGCGTGATCTCATAAAATATAATAAATCTCACAAGACCACACTGTACATTTTTTAATGCAAAGTGGAGCCACTTTGCTAATGGCAAATACCATGTTGGTCTTTTATTTGAACGTTATGGCACCATAGTCTGTATATGACTCTTTTTATATTTCCTTTCTTTTATAAAGACTGCACTTTCTATCCGTTGGTTATCCTATGTGTTGTCTGGAGAACGAAGATGGAGGAAATCAGCACTAGGTACTGCCTGCAGAAAGAGTCAAACTGTTGACCAGCAAGCAGAGGACATGCAGAAACAACGTACATTACTTCAACGCTTGTTCTTGTCAAAGAGTTCAGGTGAGAGTTACTTGTATCAATGTGTTGTTGAAGGTTAAACTGTTAAATATATAGGACATTACTAGATATGATGTCCCATTCTTTATTTTCTGGGTATATTAGTATTATAAGCTTTGCAAATGTATGCAACATAGTTGATACACCACAATTAAATTAAAAAAAATAAAAACACTTCACATCCATGTTACAGCTCTTTGACACCAGCGTTGTCTATTTCCATTGTATTGCACTGATTTGGCACATAACTGGCAGGAACGGAGCCAAACAGACCCCAATGATGGGATCAGTTCGGTTTTCCTTTTGGGATAATGTTCCTTTAGCGGAGAAAGAAATACTTAATGCAGGACTTTTCTCTTTGCTATTTGTGTGATGGACACCCCAAACTGAGCTTCCAACACAAATGTGAATATGTCCTTATATAATGCTCTTTTGCTGCCAAGCAAATTTTATGAAAATGAACATGAAGTTTTTAGTATACATTTTTGATAAAACTGTATAAGCCCAGTTGTCACTGCATAGTAAGTCCTCTGGGTCCCTACTCTATTAGGTGCAGGACTGCATAGTGACTGCCACCACTGCACACAACACCCACAGGTAAAGCTACCCAGCAGCTCAACAGAACCCTTGTTGTCAGGCTAAGCCCTCCTAGCTCCGGGCCACATCACCCCAGTAAGACAAACTTCAAGACATCTAAGAGTGCATTTATTTGCTCATGGGTATACTAAGGCCAGTCACTGTACTTAATTATGTAAAATCTATCCTTACAATTGTTTCTTTCGAAGGATTTATTATTTATCCCTTTTCCTCTTCTATATCAGTGTTTGCACCTGAGTGTAGCATGATTCGTGATAGCATTGTCTCAGCCTGGGGTGTAGAAGTCCTCCTGAGAATGACTCCTGCGAATTTTATGGACTGTCTTGAAGAAATAGGTCAAGACGCTGATATCCCAAACAGTGAGCTGGCTTCCTTGTTGGCCAGAGTACTAGAGGTAGGAAATGAAATGTTTTCAGATATGAACCTTGAGATAAACCATCAAGTACACTGGCTGCATTTCCTTCACAGATAGCTGGACCTGTGTCCACTCTTCCTAACTATGTCCTTATGCGGCTTGGTCGTTTGGCAACTAAGCTTAATGTGCAGCAACTTAAAGTGGTTTCTTTGCGGGACTCACAAATTATGGAAGCTTTTGGAAAACAGCAAGAATGGACTATGAGTCAGGTAGAGAAATATCTATAACAGTGTAAAGAATTCATGGAATTTTACATGAAATCCCACAACATGGTGACCTCCTGAATATTCACACTTCATTATCCTAATCTTTAGTTCTTCATTAATCTTGACAGTTAAATGCATTAGCCAGTGGATTCATGCAGACTCAGAATGTCACAGCCAAGGATCTCAATGCATTGCACTTGGTGACTCTTGGACATGTAATTTGTGGTCTAAATGAAAGAGACTTTGCACAGGTCAAGCCACTGGAATTTTGGTAATATTTTTCTTCCTTAGTAATGCAATCTAGAATATGATAATTGTGGTCACTTATAAATTTTCCTTCCTCTTGGCTTCAGCTCAGCCGTGATATATCTAGGACACCTTTCTCTTAGATGCACTGAGCAACAGTTCGAAACACTTGCACGGCTCTGCACTATTAATGACATCTTTGGACCAGTCAGTGGATGGACAGAAGATGTTTTTCTTGAGATTGGATCTATTGCTGGTGAGATTCATTTGCATGTTCAATTGTATTTTTTTGTAACCTTATAAGACTTGTTGCAGTACTGGGAAAGATTATAAAACTTTGGGTTATCTAATTTGGAAAAAGATTGCTTACGTATAAATGTATCAATGGACAGCACAGAGATCTGTCTGAAGGACCTCATACACATCAGATTATTGGCGGCAATTCATGCCAATTTTGGATGACTAAGGTCAGGTCCATAAATATTGGGACATCAACACAATTCTAACATTTCTGGCTCTAACCACCACAATGGATTCGAAAGGAAAAGAACAAGATGTGCTTTAACTACAGCCTGTCAGCTTTAATTTGAGGGTGTTTACACCCAAATCAGGTGAACGGTGTAGGAATTACAAGAGGTTGCATATGTGCCTCTCACTTGTTAAGGGACCAAAAGTAATAGGACAGAATAATAATCATAAATCAAACTTTCACTTTTAAATACTTGGTTGCAAATCCTTTGGAGCCAATTACAGCCTGAAGTCTGGAATGCATAGACATCACCAGACGCTGGGTTTCATCCCTGGTGATGCTCTGCCAGGCCTCTACTGCAACTGTCTTCAGTTCCTGCTTGTTCTTGGGGCATTTTCCCTTCAGTTTTGTCTTCAGAAAGTGAAATGCATGCTCAATCGGATTCAGGTCAGGTGATTGACTTGGCCATTGCATAACATTCCACTTCTTTCCCTTAAAAAACTCTTTGGTTGCTTTTGCAGTATGCTTTGGTTCATTGTCCATCTGCACTGTGAAGCGCCATCCAATGAGTTCAGAAGCATTTGGCTGAATATGAGCAGATAATATTGCCCGAAACACTTCAGAATTTATCCTGCTGCTTTTGTCAGCAGTCACATCATCAATAAATACAAGAGAACCAGTTCCATTGGCAGCCATACATGCCCACGCCATGACACTACCACTACCATGCTTCAGTGATGAGGTGGTATTCTTAGGATCATGAGCAGATCCTTTACTTCTCCATACTCTTCTCTTCCCATCACTCTGGTACAAGTTTATCTTGGTCTCATCTATCCATATGATGTTGTTCCAGAACTGGGAAGGCTTTTTTAGATGTTGTTTGGCAAACTCTAATCTGGCCTTCCTGTTTTTGAGGCTCACCAATGGTTTACATCTTGTGGTGAACCCTCTGTATTCACTCTGGTGAAGTATTCTCTTGATTGTTGACTTTGACACACATACAACTACCTCCTGGAGAGTGTTCTTGATCTGGCCAACTGTTGTGAAGGGTGTTTTCTTCACCGGGGAAAGAATTCTTCGGTCATCCACCACAGTTGTTTTCTGTGGTCTTCCGGGTCTTTTGGTGTTCCTGAGCTCACCGGTGCGTTCATTCTTTTTAAGAATGTTCCAAACAGTTGTTTTGGCCACGCCTAATGTTTTTGCTATCTCTCTGATGGGTTTGTTGTGTTTATTCAGCCTAATGATGGCTTGCTTCACTGATAGTGACAGCTCTTTGGATCTCATCTTGAGAGTTGACAGCAACAGATTCCAAATGCAAATAGCACACTTGAAATGAACTTTGGACCTTTTTTCTGCTCATTGTAATTGGGATAATGAGGGAATAACACACACCTGGCCATGGAACAGCTGAGAAGCCAATTGTCCCATTACTTTAGGTCCCTTAACAAGTGGGAGGCACATATGCAAACTGTTGTAATTCTTACACCGTTCACCTGATTTGGATGTAAATACCCTCAAATTAAAGCTGACAGTCTGCAGTTAAAGCACATCTAGTTCGTTTCATCTATTGTGGTGGTGTATAGAGCCAAAAATGTTAGAATTGTGTCGGTGTCCCAATATTTATGGACCTGGCTGTATATAATGTTTATGAGGGCCTCCATCCATCACAGGTGATGTCGGGAAAAACAAGAATGTTCTGGCAGGAGATGTCACCAACAGAGGTGTCTGGTAGTGCTTTTTGTCTCACTTGCTATTGAAAACACTTGCATGCTCAACTGAACTGAGTGTGCATATGTATGGTAGAGTCAGGACAAATATCTTTTAGCTGAACAAGTGTTCAGCTGACAGCTATTGAGAGTCTATGGGGAACTTAAAGGGGTTATCCATGACCTAGACTCCCCTATGTGCCTGGGCCTCTCACAGAGGTTGTACTTACTTCGCTCCCCGGGACCCACATCGTTTCTGATGACGGCAGGACCGCCGCTGCAGCTCCCCATCGTGCGGATAAGAACATTCGGTGACAGGGGAGGGGGAAGCCAATAGCAGGCCGCAACAGGAATGAGCCTCCTTAGCATCGCGGGTGACGAGAGGGAGGCTCATTCCCATATTGGCTGCCCCCAAACAGTTTTTTTTTCTACAGACTTCTCTTCACTGCATCTACACACTATTATTTTCTGCTTGACACTGAATCCATCAGAGAGCTGCTGTGATGGCTGTATCTGTAGCCCTCATCACTAATTTCCTGACAGCACATAAACACTTATAATAGCTAAATTTAGAATTTAGCTTAAATTACTGTTTATGAGCTGTCAGGAACTCAGAGATAGGGGCTATTGATAGAGCCATCACAGCATTTCCCTGATGGGTTCAGTGTAAAGCAGAAAGCAGTAGTCTGCAGATACAGTGAAACTGTAGAAAATTAGTGCATTTTTCGCCCTATAAGACGCACTTTTTCCCCCCCAAAAGTGGGGGGAAAATAGCAGTGCATCTTTTGGGGCGAATGTTGCATTTTTCTGAATTTTCAATGATACGCCGCGCCGCGATGCCGCGCGGCGGGTGTATCAGCTGTGAGGGAGGAGGGGCTGGGGGCCGGCATCTGCTTTTATAATGACAGCAGGGCCCGTGCAGTGACTGTATTCTACTACATGGGCCCCGCTCACTGTATAATCGTATCTGTAATAGTTAATGGTTATGTATATAATCGGGTAATCAGCGCCTGTATACTTACAACTACTAGCGCTCGGTAGCAGAGAGGAGGGAGGAGGCAGGCCGGGAGGACGGGCGCTGGCAGCGTGAGTCCCTACGTCACGCGCCTGCGCCGCCCATTTTATGAATGAAGCAGGCGGCGTGGGGCGCATGACGTAGTGACTCACGCTGCCAGCGCCCGTCCTCCCGGCCTGCCCCCTCCCTCATCTCTGCTACCGAGCGCTTGTAGTTGTAAGTAATACAGGCGCTGATTACCCGATTATATACATAACCATTAACTATTACAGATACGATTATACAGTGAGCGGGGCTCGTGTAGTAGAATACAGTCACTGCACGGGCCCCGCTGTCATTATAAAAGCAGATGCGACCCCCACCCCCTGTATTGAGGGTAATTCACTACAGGGACACTGTTATGGAGGGCATCTGTGGACGACACATAGCATAAGATGCTATATATGTGTCATCCACAGATCCCCCCATAACTGTCATACACAGATCCCCAGAACAGTGCCATCCAGAGACCCCAATAAGAGCCACCCACAGATCCCCCATAAATGACACCCACAGATTCCCCATAAGTGTCACCCACAGATCCCCCATAAGTGTCACCCACAGATCCCCCAAAAGTGTCACCCACAGATCCCCCATAAGTGTCACCCACAGATCCCCCATAACACTGCGTCACCCATAGATCCCCCATAACACTGCGTCACCCACAGATCCCCCATAACAGTGCGCCATCCACAGACCACAATTAGTTCAAAACCCACCAAAAGCACACCTTTTGGTTCAAAATTATTTTTTTCTTATTTTCCTCCTCAAAAACCTAGGTGCGTCTTATGGGCCAGTGCGTCTTATAGGGCGAAAAATACGGTATAGCATAGAAAATGATAAATGAGACAGGCCTGCCCTTTTCCCTGCCCACGCCATGCCCCCTTTTTAGATCTGGAGTGAGTGGCAGATATATGCCAAAGAGTGGCGCATATATGTTCGTATATGACCCCCAAAGTGTACTGCAAAGTGTGCATTTATAGTGTAGTTCGAAAGCAATTCTACACAGCAGAAAAAGAGGTATACCAACTTATACCAGCCTGATGTCAAAAGTACACCGTCAGATGAAAGGAATGTTACATTTCACAGGTACGCTGGCCAGCTTTCCAGGCATACCATTTGTGACGGATTACTGGAGATGGGTCATTGATCCAGGAATTTATTCTGACATAGAGTTGGGAAGGTGTTTTCCCCTAAAATGGGACATTTACTTCATTACTTTCTATTCCTTGGAATTAACACTTGAGCTTGATGGAATTGCGTTATTTTTCAATGTTAATGACTACGTTTCTCACAGCTGGACTGCAAGATATGGAACTTTCTTCCCTGGTCCTAGAGCAGATCCAAGGTCTTACACCTCTTGCAATATCACTCATCCATCCTCAGAAGTTTGCAGTACGTATAATTCATTGCTGGTCAGCTTTCCTTTGTAGATAGCACTCAGCACTCTCAGTCTAACCACTTCATTCTTCCAGGTATCGTTTTCTGCACTGCAATTGCAACTGTTCTCTTGGTCTCAGGCTAAAGCAGTTACGGAGCAACAAACAAAGCTGTTGGATAATGAGCAGATGAAAGCTCTTACATTGGCTCTTGCTGAAGACAGTGGAAACCAGACATACAGAGGTATTAATGGATATAAAATCAGGAGAGTTGAATGGGGTGGAATTAGTATTAATAAAGTGAGCACTCTATTGCTGTCCAGACATCCTGTCCCTTTTTTGGGGACTTCAGTATTCTCATAGACACATTTATGATTTCTGTCATTGTAACCACTAGTTTTGAGGTCATCTTCCTCTTTTCTAATTCATTTTATGTCTTTCTTAGTGATCACTGTGTTCTTAAAATACCGTATGTACAAAATAAATACAGGCTTATGTACATGGCCATATTATGGTTCTGGACCAGTCCTGAGCTGTACAGAGCATAAAAGTGGAACTGTCTCTTAATAAAACTTTACTAAACAAAATAAACAGCAGCATAGTCAGATGAAAATGTTTCAGCCAAGCACAATGAGGCCTTTGTCAAAGGCCTCACTGTGCTGGGCTGAAACGTTGCTGGGAAATAAATAGGGTCTACCACCCTTCTTCAACATAAAGACGATAATAATGCAATATTGTTGTGAATGGTGTCATGATATCCACCTGTCTCCAGGTGGCACTGTTGTGTAACATATTAACATCATAATTATGCTACACATTAAACCTTTGACCTTTGCAACCTATATCAATGAGGAGGGATACTTCTGTGACACCCGGAAAATATTTTCCCAGACTTAGTGGGAACATCTTGAGTTTCCCTGACTCTTGAATTTATGGGTTTAATAAGAAATACAATGGGCCTTACACTCGCACTGTGGGTTAGTATATTCTAACTGTCCAAAAGACTGATTCATTATGGTTAGAATAACATAAGTCCCTCTGAGTAAATCCCATTAGCAGAAAACCAACGTAAATGCTTTCCATATATCCTAAGAATACATTTTATTTTAGTGGGATACACATGGCATCAAGTATATATATATATATATATATATATATATATATATCTCAATACCTTGTTATAACATGTGCCAATATAGAATATTATATATATGATTTATCAATTCATTTATGCTAAAACTAAATAAATCCACTATATGTAAACAAATGTTATGCTTTAGATTATATGAATAAACATACACACCAGATGTCTCTCATGAAACAGTGCTACCTACCTCATAGCCTTGTAATGAGGTAAGATCACTCCCTTCAGATAAACCTACATCTGTGGTAATAACTTTTAATGAACAATGCTCTCTGTATTCAATATGAACCTTATACATACTGAACTTTCATGAACCTCTTTCGTCCATCCTTGAATAAATAAGAATATGGCCTTTTATAGATACATATATGTATATAATCAAATCCACTATAACTAGGATATATGGATAAATGTCTTGTCTTTAAACATAAATCTGTATGGAAGCAAGTACTCCCTCAACCGGTATAATTATAGAGAAAAATATAGGAATACACTTTAGGAACTTTCCATAAGCTCACACAAAATGGTGGACATATCACAAAATGGCAGATGCCACACTATTTAACATAGCAATTCATGTTTGATTCATTTTGGGCCTATAATTATCCTGACAAAATTAGAGTGCTGTCTCATTCCCCCCCCCCTCCCCCTATTAACTTTTGAGTCATTAACTGAGTGCTGCAACCCTTCCGCTGGGAACAGCTTAGCTCATAACTTTTAATAATCTAATTTAGAAAACAGCCTCTAAAAATTACAGACAAACAGAAATAACACACAACAAAAAGACCTCGCACAGGGCTCGAGATATTAATCAAGAGCCAAATACAGAGCCCAAGCCAGAATTGCATAGAGGTTCAGTTGACGGGACAAAGTTACCATAACTATAACCATAACCAATATTTAAGACTGGTAAAAATAGGTGGATCTTACCGATCCAGGTGGGTATTTTCACGTAGATAATTAGATTATTAAAAGTTATGTTTTACATACGTTACCCTCCCCCCCCCCCCCCCGTTTAATTGGTATTTCTAATCTGTGAGTACTCTGGGAGAGGTACAAAAGTACATCTCTCCCGGATATGCAACCTTTTTTCAACAGCTTTTTTTGAGCCTTTTTGAACAGCTTAGCTCCACTCTCTTTGGACAGCCATGTATGTGGTGTCCGAATCCAATGAAAACTTGTGAGATTGTGCACCACACACTCAGCTGTCCAATGAGAGCCAAGCAAAGTTCATCATGGTTAAGGGGCACAGCACAGCACAGCACAGAGCGGTTCTATGACTTTGTTTTTTTCAAAGCCTGGATCCCCACCGATCAAGATTTCTGACAATCTACTATGGCATGTCAGCATTTTTCTGAAAATAAAAGTTCCCTTCCAACACACCACCAGATGAAGTCTATAGACCAATACAGAACTGTTTTTTCTTGGATTCAGAATAGGTCTTCCCTTGTTCCATCAGATCACATGTGATGGAGATATTATATACTATCAGCACTGCTTTTGTGGAATACTTCTATAATATGGTGCTGTATGGAGGCATCATACATTGGCTAGGGAACATGGAGTGTCTATGGCTTCACAGTATGTAAACATAGGGACTAAGGGTACATTGCGCTTCTTAGCCCTAAGCTTCAGTTTCGTCCTGGAACCTGATATAACAGAAGAAATATGAATTTATAAAACAGACAATACCCTGTAGAGCTAGCTCACCCTGATGCAAGTTTACCTTTTACTTAGCAATCCATTGATTCATTTTGGAGTAAATATACTTTTGATTTGAGTCTTTCTGTGAAACCTTGCTCCTCCTGCTTTCTCTGCCAGCCCCTCCCTCTCTTTTCTAATTGATAGGGCCAGGTTCATGCATAGTCATCTTATCTGGCCCTGAAAGTCAAGAAGGAGAGGAGGGCCTTGCAGAGGAAGTAGAATGAGCAAGGGTGCAAGGAGTGGCTTCGGTCCGTCCTTAGTACACTTAACCAACCTCTCATTTGCATATAGATTAAAAGTACTTTTTTTGAGACTAAAGCAACAGACCGTGAAAGGTATTATTTCATTGAGTTGAGTTAGCCGTATAAAGTATTGTGAATAGTTTAACAATTAATTTCCTGGTGACAGACTCCCTTTAAGGACCTACTTCTTTGTAGATAGGATTCTCAAAGTTCACCGTCAAACTTTAAAGGCTATGTACACCTATGGGGACAATTATTTTTAATGATTGCATTTTACCAATTTGGGGCTAGTAATAATTTTTTCAATTGGTCTTTATTTAAAAAAATTGAGCTGTTCTGTCACAAAACGTTAACTGTTTTTCTATCTGTGTGCCTCCTACTTTCACTTTGTGCTGTCATCTAATAAGCCTTATCTGTAAATTACTAAGAGATCATAAACACTTATTTAAGCATCATTCTTATCAGTAAGATAAGAATTGAGCTATAATGAGTGTCTATAAGGTCAGAGAGCAGAGATAAGGAGCCCGTCAGCTCCCTGACTGACTGAAAAGAAAGAAAATCTAGAGGCTGCAACTAGAGAATCTCAGCTCTGTAGAGAAAAACGGGCTCCATATTTTTAATAAAGACCAACTAAAAAAATAGATTTTTAACTCATAATGAGTACAATGCAATAATAAAAAAAATTGCCCCCAAAGGTGTACATAGTCTTTAATGACATCTCTACTTTTCCTACCCTGCTTACTCATCCACTTAATATTTCCCCTATTCTATAAGCAACTAAAATACCAAAGCTTTGACAATTCTGACATGCCTCAATTAACTTTTTTCTTTTCAGCCGGGAAATCACACGCCGCTGACTGCTCATACGGCACTCTACTGCATCTCAGCACTCTACTTCCAGTTCTACATGTATTGTACATTGTGAATCCTACGGTTGTCTTCCGTCATGTAAATCTAAAGCTATAATATGCAATGTGTACTCTTCTACTACAGCCATTGGTCTCCTGTTATCTGTGGCGTGAAGAACCTACAGAATGTATATGACCAGTAGCATCAGTAGACTTTTGGAAAGTGACTTAATCCAGCAGAAAGACCAGCACTCCGTAATTCCAATGATGAAAAAAAGTTTTCCTTTTATTCGTCACCCATGTGTGACGCGCGTTTCGACACTAGTTTGTGTCTTTATCAAAGTACAGGTGATAACAGCTCATCGTAATTTACAAATGGCATCATTATATACAATTCAAATAACCCGCCTCTTGACCACGTAGGCAGTCACATGGCGAGGGGCGGGCTGAACCGTCCCCGGCCATGTGACCAGTCACGTGGCCAGTGCGTCATACTGCTAGGCAACCCAACCAAACAAACTAATCAAGAGTGGAGTGCGGTAAGATAAGTATCTAATCCATATGTTATTATTTTATCGAGGCAATTTTTGATCCCTTACACATCTCGTATATATGCTCCATGGATAACGATACATTATAATTAAAACATCACCCCCTCATACAAGAACAGATATATGGTCACGGAGACAATGATGTCAGTCACACGATACATCATATGACATAGCACCGTTGTCTCAATTACAAAAAATGTTATAAAAGAATATCACATATCACAGGAAATAGGTTGTGCTGCAGTATTCAAAAAGATTCATGTCAGGTTCAAACATATGTAGAGAACCGCGGTATCAATATTTGGCCCCTTCCTATCTGAGGGATACCCAACACTTTTTGGAGGCAGTACGGGAAATTGAGCTGTCGCCTGATTGCATCCTGGTCACTCTAGACGTCTGCAGTTTATATACAAGTATAACTCATGAAAAAGGTCTGGAATCTGTCCAGAAGTTACTAGATGACAGCCTGTACTCGGTACATGAAAAAGAATTTTTTATTTCCTTACTGTCCATTGTCTTACGTCGCAATTATTTTTTATTTCAGGATACTTTTTTCCAGCAGCGGTGTGGGACCGCGATGGGGTCCAATGCTGCACCGCCATATGCAAATTGCTATATGGCACACTTTGAGAGAGAATATATTTACCCAAGTGAGCTGTATCAAAATCATTGCATATTTTGGAAACGTTTTATAGATGACGTTTTTTGCATATGGCGGTGCAGCATTGAGACCCTTATGACCTTTGTGGATTATATTAACAACATAAGACCAGAACTGAAATTTACCCTGCACCAAGACACACAACGTGTCTCCTTCCTTGACACATGGGTGATTAGGGGAACTGACAATAGAATTACCACTGACTTATATGTCAAAAAAACTGACAGAAATAGTCTCTTGTCATTCCAAAGTAATCACCCATCTACTGTAAAAAAATCCTTGCCATACTCGCAATACAGAAGAGTGGCCAATATTGTCATGGATCAGGACACACGTGACCTCAGGTTACGGGAGATGACTGAGAAATTTATAGACAGAGGCTATCCGCCCTATCTATTACACCAGGGGTCTCCAAACTTTTCAACAGGAGGGCCACATTGAAGATTTTACAAGTATTCGGGGGCCGGAAAAAAAAATCAGTTATGTATTAAATTAAATGTATATATTTTACATGGATCGTTTTTGTAATCAGCATGATATGACTGAGAACAAAAGAGAAAAAACTTTAGCAAAACAACGCAAAGACACCCGTGTCCCTATCAGCGGTGTCCCCATCAGCACAAAAATGTCCCCATCAGCACAGCAATGTCCCCATCAGCACAGCAATGTCCCCATCAGCACAGCAATGTCCCCATCAGCACAGCAATGTCCCCATCAGCACAGCAATGTCCCCATCAGCACAGCAATGTCCCCATCAGCACAGCAATGTCCCCATCAGCACAGCAATGTCCCCATCAGCACAGCAATGTCAGCATCAGCACAGCAATGTCAGCATCAGCACAGCAATGTCCCCATCAGCACAGCAATGTCCCCATCAGCACAGCAATGTCCCCATCAGCACAGCAATGTCCCCATCAGTACAGCAATGTCAGCATCAGCACAACAATGTCCCCATCAGCACAGCAATGTCCCCATCAGCACAGCAATGTCAGCATCAGCACAGCAATGTCAGCATCAGCACAGCAATGTCCCCATCAGCACAGCAATGTCCCCATCAGCACAGCAATGTCCCCATCAGCACAGCAATGTCCCCATCAGCACAGCAATGTCAGCATCAGCACAGCAATGTCAGCATCAGCACAGCAATGTCAGCATCAGCACAACAATGTCCCCATCAGCACAGCAATGTCAGCATCAGCACAGCAATGTCAGCATCAGCACAGCAATGTCAGCATCAGCACAGCAATGTCCCCATCAGCCGTGTCACCCTTAAGCACAGCAATGTCCCCATCAACGATGTCCCCATCAGAACAGCAATGTCCCCATCAGCGGAGTCCCCATTAGCAGCTGATAGGGGCCACCACTGATGGGGACACTGCTGTTGGGGACGCGGCTGATGGGGACACCATTGATGGGGACACCCGTGTCCCTATCAGCGGTGTCCCCATCAGAACAGCAATGGCCAAATCAGAACAGCAATGTCCCCATCAGAAAAGCAATATTCCCATAAAAAAAAAAATATTCCCATCAAAAAAAACAATATTCCCATCAGAAAAACAATATTCCCATCATGGGGACACCCACTGATGGGGACGCTGCTGTTGGGGACATTGCTGTGCTGATGGGGACACCACTGATGGGGACGCTGCTGTTGGGGACATTGCTGTGCTGATGGGGACACCACTGATGGGGACACCATTGATGGGGACACCCGTGTCCCTATCAGCGTTGTCCCCATCAGCACAGCAATGTCCCCATCAGCGGTGTCCCCATCAGCACAGCAATGTCCCCATCAGCGGTGTCCCCATCAGAACAGCAATGTCAGCATCAGCACAGCAATGTCCCCATTAATGATGTCCCCATCAGAACAGCAATGTCCCCATCAGCGGAGTCCCCATTAGCAGCTGATGGGGACACCACTGATG
Organism: Bufo bufo; assembly: GCF_905171765.1. Classification (NCBI taxonomy): domain Eukaryota; kingdom Metazoa; phylum Chordata; class Amphibia; order Anura; family Bufonidae; genus Bufo; species Bufo bufo. The sequence continues at coordinate 721,952,709 of NC_053389.1, read as the reverse complement.
GGGACACTGCCTTTGGGGACGCGGTTGATGGGGACACCCGTGTCCCTATCAGTGGTGTCCCCATCAGAACAGCAATGTCCCCATCAGAATGGGGACGCTGATGGGGACATTGCTGTACTGATGGGGACACCATTGATGGGGACACCTTTGTCCCCATCAGCAGTGTGCCAATCAGCGGTGTCCTCAGCAATGTCCCCATCAGCACAGCAATGTTCACATCAGCAGTTTCCACATTAGCAGCGTCCCCATCATTGCTGATGGGGACGCCGCTGTGCTGATGTGGAAACCGATGATGGGTCACCGCTGATGGGGATACCCATGTCCCCATCAGCGGTGTCCCCAGCAATGTCCCATCAGAACAGCAATGTCCCCATCAGCAGTGTCCACCGCAACATCCCCATCAGCACAGCAATGTCCCTGTCAGCGGTGTCCCCAGCAGCATGTGTCCCCATCACCGCTGATGGGGACACCTCTGATGGGGACATTGCTGTGCTGATGGGGACATCGATTATGGGGTTACCGCTGATTGGGACATTGCTATCCTGATGGGGACACCATTGATGTGGACACCCATGTCCCCATCAGCAGTGTGCCAAACAGCGGTGTCCCCAGCAATGTCCCCATCAGAACAGAATTGTCCCCATCAGCAGTGTGCCCATCATCGCTGATGGGGACACCTCTGATGGGGACATTGCTGTGCTGATGGGGACACCATTGATGGGGACACCCGTGTCCTCATCAACGGTGTCCCCATCAGAACAGCAATGTCCCCATCAGCACAGCAAAGTCCCCATCAGCAGTGTCCCCAGCAGCACAGCAATATCCCCATCAGTATGTGTCCTCAGCAGCTTGTGTCCCCATCAGCGCAGCACAGCAATGTCAGCGTTCCCCATTGTGTCCCCATCAGCGTTGTGCAACACTTGCCTCCGCTGTAGCCGGCTTCTGCTCCTCTTCTTTTTTTTTTCTTCTTGGACTCCTGAGTCCCGACTCCCGCCCGCTGCTACACACGTGGATTTGTTATTTCAAACAGCGGGCGGGAAGAGGGGAGGTGCCGCACCTGTGACGTCACTGGTTGCCGGGACATCGGCGGTCCCAGCAGCCAATCAAAAAGCACAGCGTGACAGCATGGGCGGTTGTGCGGCTTTCGTTCCTGCAACCTGTCAGCTGCGGGCGGGCGCGGAATCGAACACACAACACAAGCGTGACAGCATGGGCGGTTGTGCGGATTTGGTTCCTGCAACCTGCCAGCTGCGGGCGGGCCGGATCGAACACACAAGCGGGCCGGTTCTGGCCCGCGGGCCGGGGTTTGGAGACCCCTGTATTACACCAACAGCTGGATAAGATAAGAAATCCCACAGAAAGGAAAGACAAGGGACAAAGAATACCGTTAGTGGTAAAATACCATCCTTGGATGGACCGAGTTAAGGCTGTCATCTATAAACACTGGAACATCTTACAAAAATCATATCCTGAGATACAGGAATTTAGGGACCGTCCCATGATGTGTTTCAAGCGAAATAAAAATATTAGGGACATGATTGTCCGAGCAGATATAGGGAGTGACAGGATGCCTCAGCGACAGCTCACTTTCTCTACAGTTAGGAAGGGAACATTTCCCTGTCTTAACTGTGTTCACTGCTCCAATGTGATTAAAGGCTCCAACATAGCACACCCACAGACAGGACAGCAAATCCCCATTCGGGGTCACTTCACATGTGACAGCAGCTTTGTGATTTATTTACTTAAATGTCCCTGTGGGTTGTGCTATGTTGGAGAGACGACAATGCGTATGAAGGACCGGGTAGCAAAACATAAGTCCACAATTAGGAAAGAAAATATTTTGCTACCTATTCCCCAACATTTTAAAGAAAAAAATCACCGCATCTCACAATTGCGTTTTCAAATTCTAGAAGAAGTGACCTTACCTCGACGTGGAGGAAATCGGATCCAGATGCTCCACCAGCGTGAAGCATATTGGATCCATCGACTTGAGACGCTTGCGCCAAAAGGCTTAAATAAGGAATATTCACTCAATTGTTTTCTCTGATCCTATATGTGTGTGATAGATAATTGTGGTCTGTCATTTTGTATCTATGCATGCTATTGTTTTGTAATCAAATATTGATACCGCGGTTCTCTACATATGTTTGAACCTGACATGAATCTTTTTGAATACTGCAGCACAACCTATTTCCTGTGATATGTGATATTCTTTTATAACATTTTTTGTAATTGAGACAACGGTGCTATGTCATATGATGTATCGTGTGACTGACATCATTGTCTCCGTGACCATATATCTGTTCTTGTATGAGGGGGTGATGTTTTAATTATAATGTATCGTTATCCATGGAGCATATATACGAGATGTGTAAGGGATCAAAAATTGCCTCGATAAAATAATAACATATGGATTAGATACTTATCTTACCGCACTCCACTCTTGATTAGTTTGTTTGGTTGGGTTGCCTAGCAGTATGACGCACTGGCCACGTGACTGGTCACATGGCCGGGGACGGTTCAGCCCGCCCCTCGCCATGTGACTGCCTACGTGGTCAAGAGGCGGGTTATTTGAATTGTATATAATGATGCCATTTGTAAATTACGATGAGCTGTTATCACCTGTACTTTGATAAAGACACAAACTAGTGTCGAAACGCGCGTCACACATGGGTGACGAATAAAAGGAAAACTTTTTTTCATCATTGGAATTACGGAGTGCTGGTCTTTATACTGCAAATATTCAGGTATCTACCTCTTGACCGCGCACCTGGACCGCGACTGATGCGCAGTGCCGCCCATTCATTTATCTCATTGATTTCCTTGATTTTTTGGAGCGTGCACGTGCAGTCGAGCTCAAACGTACAGATGAGCACCTACGGCTATGATGAGGAGGAAGCTCGTGCAATAGTAGCACGAATTGATTCATCGGCAGAGTTCCTGAGAATACCCCCAGGTGAACTGAGAAGCCGTGATTTGGAAAGAACCTCCAAGCATCTGGTATCACTACAATTGCATGCTACCACATTAGCGGAGTATCACCGCTCTAAACGCATCCCACGTGGATTAAGAGTGAACCTCCGACCAACTTTTTTCCGTGAAAGCGTTGAATATTGTGCCCGCTTCGCCAGTATTTTGAATAAGTGTTCCTTGGACATTATAGTTCTGACGATTGAACACCTGACCAACGCCATTGCCGAGTGCCAAGAAGGCATCAGCACTATTGAGTCCCAACTAAAAGACTGTCTTAAAAAGGAGGATTTCGATATCCTGAAAGACAAGATTGACAAGCAATGTGCCGAATTACAAAGCTCTATACAGAGTACAAAGCGCACAAAATATATCCGGGATATGGAAGACTACCAAAGAAATCAAGTGTACAGATGGCAGGACAAGGCCGGCACTGCTACATCTCAACCATCGCGTCGACCCGACCGCAGAGCGGGTACAGCTTCATCCGATTCTGGGAGCGACTCCACAACAGGTCAGCGCAATTTTTTTAGGAGCACGCAGACGCCCAAGAAGGCCAATACCCGGCGCTCAGGTCGACACCATCATCGGGGACGCCGAAGCCCCACGTCTAACTCGGTCACAGGTACTCAGCCCACCTTAGTGTTAAACCTATCCTCTAAGAATCTCTCTCCACTCCAAATTGGACTTCTTGAAAAGGGACTATCCTTCAGTCCGACCACGAGTCTGGATACATTTGGACTGGACATGGATTTAAACCGCTTCTTTCGGAGCATACGGCTTAAAAGCCATTTTTCAAATGTTCCTATGCATGATCCGGTCCCTATTGAAAATTTACAACCCACATTAAATTTGCAGCAATTTGGCTTAAGGCTTAAGAGCCATTATATGCCCCCAAAGGTTTACCACCCTAGTGAAACGTATATACAACTTGTACAACGTGATATTGCCACATTGCTTGCAAATTTTAAGAAAGGTGATTACTATATCCACCATAATTTGTCCGCGGAGGAGAGGCAGGTGGTCAATCATCTGACTGATGATGACTCCCTGGTCTTTAAGCCTGCGGACAAAGGCGGTGCCCTTGTCATACTAGATAAAGACTACTATGTTAGGGAGATTCAGGGACAATTATCTGACCACAATGTCTATGAAATATTGCAGGGGGATCCGGTCTGGACAATAAAACGGGAGCTACAGACTTTGGTTGATCAAAATGTATTACACCATGTTATTGATAAAAAATTAGCGGAGTTCTTGATCAACCAACACCCTGTGACACCCGTATTTTATACACTACCAAAAGTGCATAAATCCCTGGATAAGCCTCCGGGTCGCCCCATCGTTGCAGCTACTGATTCAGTCCTATCTCCCCCTGCAATATTTCTCGACAAAGTGTTGACTCCACTTACAAAAAAGGCCCCTTCCTATCTGAGGGATACCCAACACTTTTTGGAGGCAGTACGGGAAATTGAGCTGTCGCCTGATTGCATCCTGGTCACTCTAGACGTCTGCAGTTTATATACAAGTATAACTCATGAAAAAGGTCTGGAATCTGTCCAGAAGTTACTAGATGACAGCCTGTACTCGGTACATGAAAAATAATTTTTTATTTCCTTACTGTCCATTGTCTTACGTCGCAATTATTTTTTATTTCAGGATACTTTTTTCCAGCAGCGGTGTGGGACCGCGATGGGGTCCAATGCTGCACCGCCATATGCAAATTGCTATATGGCACACTTTGAGAGAGAATATATTTACCCAAGTGAGCTGTATCAAAATCATTGCATATTTTGGAAACGTTTTATAGATGACGTTTTTTGCATATGGCGGTGCAGCATTGAGACCCTTATGACCTTTGTGGATTATATTAACAACATAAGACCAGAACTGAAATTTACCCTGCACCAAGACACACAACGTGTCTCCTTCCTTGACACATGGGTGATTAGGGGAACTGACAATAGAATTACCACTGACTTATATGTCAAAAAAACTGACAGAAATAGTCTCTTGTCATTCCAAAGTAATCACCCATCTACTGTAAAAAAATCCTTGCCATACTCGCAATACAGAAGAGTGGCCAATATTGTCATGGATCAGGACACACGTGACCTCAGGTTACGGGAGATGACTGAGAAATTTATAGACAGAGGCTATCCGCCCTATCTATTACACCAACAGCTGGATAAGATAAGAAATCCCACAGAAAGGAAAGACAAGGGACAAAGAATACCGTTAGTGGTAAAATACCATCCTTGGATGGACCGAGTTAAGGCTGTCATCTATAAACACTGGAACATCTTACAAAAATCATATCCTGAGATACAGGAATTTAGGGACCGTCCCATGATGTGTTTCAAGCGAAATAAAAATATTAGGGACATGATTGTCCGAGCAGATATAGGGAGTGACAGGATGCCTCAGCGACAGCTCACTTTCTCTACAGTTAGGAAGGGAACATTTCCCTGTCTTAACTGTGTTCACTGCTCCAATGTGATTAAAGGCTCCAACATAGCACACCCACAGACAGGACAGCAAATCCCCATTCGGGGTCACTTCACATGTGACAGCAGCTTTGTGATTTATTTACTTAAATGTCCCTGTGGGTTGTGCTATGTTGGAGAGACGACAATGCGTATGAAGGACCGGGTAGCAAAACATAAGTCCACAATTAGGAAAGAAAATATTTTGCTACCTATTCCCCAACATTTTAAAGAAAAAAATCACCGCATCTCACAATTGCGTTTTCAAATTCTAGAAGAAGTGACCTTACCTCGACGTGGAGGAAATCGGATCCAGATGCTCCACCAGCGTGAAGCATATTGGATCCATCGACTTGAGACGCTTGCGCCCAAGGGCTTAAATAAGGAATATTCACTCAATTGTTTTCTCTGATCCTATATGTGTGTGATAGATAATTGTGGTCTGTCATTTTGTATCTATGCATGCTATTGTTTTGTAATCAAATATTGATACCGCGGTTCTCTACATATGTTTGAACCTGACATGAATCTTTTTGAATACTGCAGCACAACCTATTTCCTGTGATATGTGATATTCTTTTATAACATTTTTTGTAATTGAGACAACGGTGCTATGTCATATGATGTATCGTGTGACTGACATCATTGTCTCCGTGACCATATATCTGTTCTTGTATGAGGGGGTGATGTTTTAATTATAATGTATCGTTATCCATGGAGCATATATACGAGATGTGTAAGGGATCAAAAATTGCCTCGATAAAATAATAACATATGGATTAGATACTTATCTTACCGCACTCCACTCTTGATTAGTTTGTTTGGTTGGGTTGCCTAGCAGTATGACGCACTGGCCACGTGACTGGTCACATGGCCGGGGACGGTTCAGCCCGCCCCTCGCCATGTGACTGCCTACGTGGTCAAGAGGCGGGTTATTTGAATTGTATATAATGATGCCATTTGTAAATTACGATGAGCTGTTATCACCTGTACTTTGATAAAGACACAAACTAGTGTCGAAACGCGCGTCACACATGGGTGACGAATAAAAGGAAAACTTTTTTTCATCATTGGAATTACGGAGTGCTGGTCTTTATACTGCAAATATTCAGGTATCTACCTCTTGACCGCGCACCTGGACCGCGACTGATGCGCAGTGCCGCCCATTCATTTATCTCATTAATCCAGCAGAAAGTCATCTTTTCCACAACCTGCTTCAAACATATTTGTTCACCTCATGGGCCCTATGATATCAAACAGCTTGTGCCCACCGGAGTTTATTTTATTTTATGTCCTTAGGATAATTTTTTTTGTCAAGCAATTGAATTTTTGTTTTGCAGAAATGGATGCAAATTCAGATCATGTGGGAAAATGTATCATGATGGTAGCATTTAAAATTTAGCTTGAGTCTGTGTTTGCGTACTTTGCACAATATTTATTACATGTTTCATGTTCTTGTTAAACTTGGCACACATTGGGACCTTACACTTATGTCTTGAAATACTATTACAGCTTTTTTTTTCTTCACATCATGCATGAGTTTGCGACTCTTTTTGTAAATTTTTAAGTTTCAGTGATAAATCTACAGTGAAACTCCTTAACATAGCTTATCACAAAAGAAAATCAGATCTGTCACCCAGCATTTGTAAACATGTCACATCAAACATGATAAGGCATACAGGGGATGCAGCAAGGCCAAGGTGATACCTAGTATTAGGCTTAGTGACCATTGCAAAAACTGCAGATTTTATGGTTTTTGTTTAAATATAGATATTGACATGGAAAATTAAAAAGAACATCATCAAAAATTATTCAAAAAAATATGTTAAACATAATCACATGATTTAAACAATAGGTAATTTTGTGATGACACATTCCCTTTAAATCTCCCACTAACAGGAAGCATGTGACGCTGGCACCGAGCCTGATTGGCCTAGCGTCCCTGCTCCCTGATGGACCAACCAGCCCGAATGTCAGCGGGGCAGGTTGCCAAATGACCCTGGCCTGATACTGTTAAAGAATGTACTCTTCATATATAATTGTAAAAATTAAGATATTTTATTCTCTACCCCCTGAGGAAGCACAACGCAAAACACGTGCTGGGATTATTTTGAGGCGCCATACTGTGTTACTTGTGTGTAGTGTAGTTTTGTATATCAATTTGGATGTATGTCCTGCTTTACTTGAATATATCTGGATGCTATTATTGTGTCATTTATGACCATGTATTTGGTGCCTCATCTGTGGTGTGTGTCAATGCCTTATATTTGTTTTTTTAATTATGCATCATAATAAAGTATCTTAATTTTTACAATTATATATGTAGGGTGTGTTCTTTATTGGTGTCGCTGGTTTGGTATCTGCATCTACATTGTTTCCAATAGGCCCTATCTTTATGGGTGTTCAAATGACCCTGGTTGCACCGCAACAGAGAAGCCGGGCTTGCCACTGAAGCACGGACAGGTAGGTACAAGACACCTACCTTCGATGACAAGCACTCCTGTAGCATTATCCTTCTTCCATCACAATTTACAGTAGGCACTATGCATTAAGGTAGGTTGAATTTTCCGGGCATCCAGATTCATCCACCAGACTTTCACATACATAAATTATGACTTCAGAGAGAATATGTTTTCACTGGTTCAGTCCAATGGCGATGTGCTATACACCACCCAAGTTGATGCTTGGAATTGCACATGGTGATCTGAGGTTTGTGTGCAGCTGCTTGACTATGGAAACCAATATCATGAAGAAGTTTGGACTGTATAGCAACGGATAATAAGTTATTTTTATGAGCCATGTGCTTCAGTGTGAAGTATGCCTGGTCTACTGCTTCACAGCTGAGCTGTTACTTCTAGACTCTTGCATGTCACAATAATCGCACATAAAGTTAACTAGTCCAGAACTAGCAGACATTTAAAGAAGTACCTTGTGGCAAACATGTCATCCATTGACAGTCCTGCATTTACTGAGATCTTCAGCACAACCCATACCACTACCAATGTATGCCTATGGAGATTACATGCCTGTGTGCTTCATTTTATGCACGTTTGCAAAGAGTGTGGCTGAAATATCTGACCTCAATAATTACAAGGAGTGTCTACATATTCACAAATCTACATTATGGACCTGAAAGTTTGGGTCCATAAACCCATGATCTGCTGGGACACTTGTCTGTAAAATGGACGTTTGAATCCTGCTTTTTGGCCATATAGTGTAATGGTCCCTTTACATGGGATGACGATCTAGCAGATTGTTGGGAAGGAAGCGTTTCTTCCAGACAATCTGCTGATCGCTAGCGGAGGAGAACGGTGCATTTACATGGGGAGGAGCGATTGCTAATCCATCGCTTTTCCGCATACTGTCTCGTTTCCCAGCAGTAGATTGTGTTTACACAGCAAGATCTTCCAATGAGAAACGATAAACTTTTGTTCTGCACAAAAGGTACAATTACCCGATGAACGAGCATGTGAGGCACCTCTGAGTGCTTCATATTAATAAATGACACCATCATTAACCCCATGTTACCCATTATATGAGGACATGATGGGGTCACTGTTCCTATTAAATGTGAGGCACATGAAGGTACGTACTAATGTAATTAGACCATGTGCCTCACATTAATACAGGCACACAGCATGAGGCAAACACCTGTAAAAAACTGCAGGGAACGTCTTCTGCTGCAGGATTCTTCTTAATGTCAAAGGCTAAAAGACCTCTGATGATGTCATCGCCACGTGATCAGTAACAAGCAAATGTTACTGGTCACATGACAATGACATCATTAAAGGACCTTTAACATAGAGCACCGTGAGCGCAGTGAGTTTCTCTCCCCTGTCCTCCTATTCTTCTCCCTCCCTTACAGTCCCTCAGCATTTTAAATGTTGGCAGTGGCTGGCCGCATCACAGTGGGGAGGGAGGGACGCTCCCGCTCCTTCTCCACTGTGCAGCCAATGAGAAGAACATGGCGTGCGCTGTGCTCAGTGCGCGCTATGTTCTCTAATAAGAAAAGATACTAAGCTGCGCAGTAGCGCAGCCTAGTATTGAAAAAATGCAAATCCCGTATCGTATCGAACTGGGTGAAAAAGTATTGAATAAATGTCGAAAGTATGATACCTGGTGCAACCCTAAATCATATACCTTCCAACCATCCCCGATCTGATGGGATTGGATTTCAGCAGCTGTCCTGTGGTCCCGGGACAGCTGTAGTCAGGCATGGGATTCAGCCAGTTCCCCCAGGTTCTCCAGATACGGTAGTTAAAATTACAGCTTCCATTCCATAGTTTAGCTCCTTAGGCTTTTAAAAAATTGGGTGGTATGTGTGTAGTGTATATCTGGTGTATTTATGTATGTGTACCATGTATATGGTGTATTTATGTGTGTTGCATATATAGGTGTATGTATATATGTAAATATATGTCATGACACCGCGTGTCCACCGTTAAGTAGGGAACCTGTTGTTAAAAGTTTGAATTCCACCCCTAGCTGTAGTATGTCTCAATTTCAACTGTATCTGCGTGCTGAGGACACAGATACAGTTGGATACAATAGTGAAGCAGGGAGCCATCAGCTCCCTGCACCACCATTCCCCATCCTGTGCTCTCCCATCAGGCTCAGCAGCATACCTCCCAACTTTCTAAATGAACAAAGAGGGACACATCATGCGGCGCAGGAAATTCGCTTCCGCACTAGGCAATGCCTCTAACTCCGCCCAAAACATAACTATAGACCTAATCCCAACTAGTCCTCTTAATGCCCCCACATATTAGTTATTACCCCTTCATGCCACCGAACAGTATTTATGCCCACATTGTGCCCCCTCACAGAATTATGCCCAACTGTGCCCCCAGTAATATGCCGTTATGTGCCCCCTCACGGAATTATGCCCAGCTGTTCCCGCAGTAATATGCCCTGTTATGGTGCCTCCATTAATATGCCCAGATGTGCCCCCAGTAATATGCCCAGCTATGCCTCCAGTAATATGCCCAGCTGTGCCCCCAGTAATATGCCCAGCTGTGCCCCCAGTAATATGCCCAGCTGTGCCCCCAGTAGTATGCCCAGTTATGTGCCCCTGGTAATATGTCTAGCTCTGCCTCCAGTAATATGCCCAGCTGTGCCCCCAGTAATATCCCCAGCTATGTGCTCCCAGTAATATGCCCAGCTCTGCACCCAGTAATATGCCCAACTATGTTCCCCCAGTAATATGTAAAGCTGTCTCCCCAGCAATATGCAAAGCTGTTCCCCCAGTAATATGTCCAGTTGTGCCCCCAGTAATATGCCCAGCTGTGCCCCCAGTAATATGCCCAGCTGTGCCCACAGTAATATGCCCAGCTGTGCCCCCAGTAATATGCCCAGCTGAGCCCCCAGTAATAAGCCCAGCTGTGCCCCCAGTAATATTTCCATCTGTGCCCCCCAGTAATATGCCCCTCACAGAAAGTTAAAAAAAATAAACACCAGATACTTACCTTGTTCCTAGCAGCAGCTAGACATCAGCTGCTCTGGTCTTTGGAGAAGGCAGAGCCAAGGCTGACTGCCGGCCGGCCCCGCCCCCCCGCACAGACAAAAGGTATGGAGAGCGGCATGGGGGAGGAATGATGAAGCAGGGAGTCGATGCCGGCTCTCTGCTTGATCATAATACAGGCAACTATCTCTGCTTCCTATGGAAGCAGAGACAGCTGCCAGAAAGAGGGACATAGCTCTCCAGTATCGGGACAGCGAGACAGCCACTGAAATCTGGGACTGTCTCGCCGGATACAGGATGGTTGGGAGGTACGGAGCAGGTTGGGAATGATGTGGTCCATTCATTGAGGGAACAGGGCTAGGGGAGCATTACTTTTTTATTTTACTACAGGGGCAGCACTATTCCAAGGGGGCATTAACGAGGCAAGGGGCACTGGCTGGGGGGGACTGGCAACTTAAAGTGACCCTGGAAAAAAAAACTAAAAGTGGAAACATGTTGTAGCCGAGTCCAAACTGACAGAAGGCGGGGCAAAACAAGTAGGCAGGGCCAACACAAGCCACAAGTAGGCATGGACAACAGAAGTAGGCAGGGCCTGCAATACTGTAGTGCAGCACAAAATACCACCCCAGCAAAACTAAATACCACAGTGCAGCATAAAATACTACCCCATCACCATACTGAGGACGGTGATACAGTTGAATTTAGGAGGCCTGCAGCCAGGTGCATAAGTACCTGTGATGCTCCTAGCGTTAATTAATGCTTAGAGCATCAGATTGTTATGTACCTGGACAGCGGCTGTTAGGAGAGCTCCAACGGCCCCCTGGGAAATTTACCTGTAGGGATTATTGCCAATCCACCCATACTGTGCGGGGTCACTAAGGGGACAGAACTAATATAAAGGGAGCAATAAGGAAGCAGCACTATTGTGAGAGGTCACTAAGGGGCAGCACTACTGTAAGGGGGTACTAAGCGGCAACACTATTGTGTGGGGGCAATAAGGAGGCAACACTACAGTGGCATGCAAAAGTTTGGGCACTCCTGGTCACTATTACTGTTATTGTGAACAGTTGAAGGGGTTCTGCAGTTTTTTTAAACTGATGATCTATCCTCTGGATAGATCATCAGCATCTGATCAGCGGGAGTCCGACACCTGGGACACCTGCTGATCAGCTGTTTGAGAAGGCAGCGGCGATAGCAGTAGCGCCGCGGCCTTCTCGCTGTTTTCCGCAGTCCCAGTGACGTCACGACTAGTATCAATGGCCTGGGCGGGGCTAAGCTCTGTTCGCTTGAATGGAGCTTAGCCCCGCCCAAGCCATTGATACTAGTCGTGACGTCACTGGGCCTGCGGTAAACAGCGAGAAGGCCGTGGCACTACTGCCAGCGCCGCTGCCTTCTCAAACAGCTAATTGGCAGGTGTCCCGGGTGTCGGACCCCCGCCGATCAGATGCTGATGATCAGTTTAAAAAAACTTCAGAACCCCTTTAAGCAAGTTGAAGATGAAATGATGTCCAAAAGGCATAAAGTTAAAGTTTATATTTTAATCAAAAACATTTTTTTTCTTTTCATCTTTTACATTTCCAAAATAACAGAAAAGAAAAAGGGCCCAAAGCAAAAGTGTGGGCACCCTGCATGGTTAGTACCTAGTTGCACCGCTTTTAGCAAGTATCACAGCATGTAAGCCCTTTTTGGATCCAGCTAAGAGTCTTTCACTTGAAGGATTTTCATCCATTATTCTTTGCAAAACTCTTCCAGTTCTGTGAGATTACTCTTCCAGTTCTGTGAGATTCCTGGGCCATCTTGCTCTTTTGCAAGGAAGAATGGAAGAAAATCACTCATACAAGAAATGATAGACTCTTGGCTTACAAGCTGTGATACTTGTCAAAGGGGATGCTACTAGGTACTAACCATGCAGAGTGCCCACAGTTTTGTTTTGGGCCCTTTTCCTTTTTTTGTTATTTTGAAAATGTAAATGATAAAAGTTAAAAAAAAATGTTTTTGAGTAAAATACAAAGAGAATGTGTAATCTTTAACTTTATGCCCTTTGGAGATCATTTCATCTTCAAATTGTTTAACTGTTCACATTAACAGTAATTTTGAACAGGGGTGCCCAAACTTTTTCATGCCACAAAGAGGGATAAGCACTATTGTGAAGGAACATCAAGGGGATAGCACTATTGAGAGAAAGCACAGGGAGCAACACTATTATGAGGTAAGCACAACAGTGACTACACTCTGCTCATTCTTCTGGATCTCTCTACAGCATTTGACATGGCAGACCACCATCTACTAGTTACCATGCTCCAATCTATTGGTGCTGCTCTCTCCTGGTTCTCTTCTTATCTATCTAGCCGCTTTTTCAGTGTGTCATTTGTTGGCTGTACCTCTTCTCCTTTACTGCTTGCTGTTGGGGTTCCTCAGGGCTCAGTCCTAGGTCCTCTCCTCTTTTCTTTCTACACAACCTTGATTAGACAGACTATAAACAGATTTATATCTACTCCCCTATTCTGTTAAAATGGCCGTACCTATGTACAAATCAAGCACTAGTTACTTTTTGTGTCACTCCCTATCTCCTCATAGATTGTAAGCTCTTGCAAGCAGGACCTTCATTCCTCTTGTTTTGTTGACTTGTTTGTTGCTATGTTATTTATGACTTATGTTTGTACATGAACCCTCTAATTGTAAAGCGTTGTGGAGTATGCTGGCGCTATATAAAGATTATTATTAAGGGGGCAATACTATTGTGAAGAGGCACTAAGGGGGTATCACTGCTGTAAACTAAAAACATAGCACTATTGTGAGGGGTCACTAAGGGTCATAACTACTGCTTAGGGACACAAAGGGTACTGGGCATGTATAGATAGGCTTTTAGTTTAGTTTTTAAAATATTTTATGAGGTCATACGAATGTCAGTATCATAGAAAATCAAAGTACAATAAGAAGTGCACATGCACTCAGATACATGGTAAACTGACATATACAGTACATAAACATGTAGCCATGTTAATTTCTCAACTTAACAGAAAGGTACAAAAGAGATGACAACAGATCATATTTGTTGTAACCACTGGGTGATAACAGTGTTGATAGGACTGTAGTTACGTGTTTAGACTTTAGGACTATAATTGCATAATAAGACTGTACTAGACCCGGGATAACGGAAAAACTCTGAGATCCGGCATGACAAGGCTCCATCAGGTAAAGTTGCGAAATTTTTTCCAGGCTCCCTCAAACCTTTTCAAATAAGGGAGAGTTATTTATCTCCCAGTGCGCAATCTGCTCTAAGCGATACACTTGATCGCACCTAGAGAGTCATTGTGGGATACCTGGTACTACATTCGACTTCCAGTTAGAGGCGATTAAGACCCTGGCCACTGCTGTTGTTGAAGGCGGTGAGCTTGATGGGGACGACACTGTGGGGACTGAAGCCCTAGTAGACAACATTGTGGTAGAAGTGGAAATTCACTACCCTGCAATTTGGTCAAGATATTACATACTCCTATCCAAAAGGGTTTCACTAAGTGACATGTCCACCATATGTGTAAAAAAGACCCCTCAGCACTCAAACATCTCCAGCACAGTGTGGAGGTAGAGGGAAACATCCTTTGCAACCTCACCGGGGTATAGTACCACCTAGTATCAGCTTGCAATAATTCTCTTGAAGACGTACACATCTAGAGATTTTGCTAGTTTGTGTTATTAACGTTCTTGTCTCCTCAGAGGAGAATGTGACTTTTAAATCATTCTCACAACTCCTAATAAAAGGGGGTTTATGTACTTTGGAGTGAAGAGTATATCTTGGAGATTTTTCTACTCGGTTCTCTCCTTCCCATAATCATTTGTTCAAAATTTGTGGGTGAGCTACAACTAAGTATCTGAGCCCCGGCGATGGATTGCAAGCGATGTGAACGATGAAATTAGGTCAGGTTCCTTATTTGGGGGTGGTCAAGAGCAGCCTCATCACTACCATAATGCCTTGCTATGAGATACAGTATTGTAGTAGAGTTCGCTCATGATCCCTTGCTCAGTGTGGCTCTAAACTCTGGGGTAGAGTCCCACATAACATCTCTAACCTGTAGTACTGGTGAAATCGGACCTGACAACAATTTCCCTGCCACACCCGAGTACCACACTTTGAGGGTGTTACGCGTGAAGGGATTTGTTATATATTTCAAAATCTCCATTCTATACCTTCGGGCCAGGGCCAAAGAGTGCAAAGGAATTCCTGCCAAGTCTTGTTCTAATGCGACATCTAACCTTCCCGGCGGACTACGAATCCATTCTAAAACCCTAAGACCTTGTATAGACTTATAGTAGTTAAGAAAATCTGGAATACCCAGACCGCCATCTTTCTGAGACTTAATCACCTGACAGTAAGGCAGTCTAGGTCTGACACAACTCCACAGGAAGCCCGTCAGGACCCTTTTTAATTGGAGAAAGAAGGATCCAGGTATGGGAATTGGCAGCGCCTGTAATTGGTACAATACTTTTGGGAGAACTATCGTTTTAATTAGAGTTCTACGACCAAACCAGGAGGTAAACGGCAAGTCCCAGGATGTCATAAGATCATTGATTATACGTGGTATGTTTTTGTAATTTTCCGCATACAAAGCTAAAGGATGGGAGGTAATGTTCACACCAAGGAAGGGAATGCTGCGTGTTGACCAGGTAAAGGGAGTGTTCAACTCTAGTGTATTTTGCATTTGTGAATCCAATCATACGTTTAATACTTGTGACTTGGATAAATTTACTTTGAAATTGGAGAGGGCTCCAAATCGTTCTAGTAACTCGTGAATTGCAGGGAAAGCCTCAACGGGATTAGTGATGATGAGAAGGAGGTCGTCTGCAAATGCAGCTAGCGAATGAATAACTCCTTTAATGGTCATACCCTGTATCCGTTGATCCTGCCGTATCGTTTGTAACAGCGGCTCAATGGAAAGGATAAAGAGAAGTGGGGAAGGGGGGCAGCCCTGCCTGGTACCATTACTAATTTTAAAAGTTGGGGATAATGTATTGTTTACTAAGACTCTTGCGCTAGGATTGCTATACATGGCCATTACCACCTCAATAAAGCTTTTCAAGGTTTCACTCATGTATGCCCAGTCCACTCTATCAAAAGCCTTCTCGGCATCAGTGCCAAGAAGGACTAGTGGAGTGGGAGTGAAGTGAGCATGATGTATTATGTTTATCAGGCGGCTTATATATTCATTCTACCTTCATGCCCTCCCACAAAGCCCACTTGCTCCAAGTGAATCAATTGAGGCAGGAGGGACTGAAGACGAGAAGCCAGCATCTTTGCCAGCAGTTTCAGGTCGGTATTGAGCAAAGATATTGGTCTGTAACTGGCACACAAGGAAGGGTCTTTTCCTTCTTTAGGGATGATGGTTATTTGGGCAGCAAGCATATGGGGATGTAGGGGTTTCCCTTCCCAGACTGAGTTACAAACTTGAAGGAGTTTGGGTAAAAGGATGCCTTGGAAGGAGTCATAGTATTTCATAGGTAATCCATCTGGACCTGGGCTTTTATGAAGGGGAGAGTCCTTAAGGGCCTTCCTCAGTTCTATAATTGTAAATTGGCGGGAAATCATCTGCGGTTGCTCTACTGTTAGCTTAGGGAGGTCAAGCGATGAGAGCCATAGCTTTGTATCAGTAGTTTTCAGTTGTCGGTCCTTGAAAGAAGGTACTGGGTTTAGGTTATACAATTGGGTGTAGTAATCTGTAAAGCTAGCTGCAATTTGTTCAGTATGATATAGAATTTGTGATGAGGGGGACTGTATTTTTTGGATATATGAGTGAACCTTACATTTTTTTAATTGGGACAACATAAATTTAGAGGCTTTGTCGCCATGGGCATAGTATTTAAACTTAGCAGACAGGAACAATTTAGCTGAGTTGGCGTTTAAGATGTTTTTCATCTGTGACCTGAGGAGGTCGAGTTTTTGTAAAACATCTGGAGTCTGAAGCTTTTTATGCATGGATTCCATAGTCTGTATTTGGTTCTGTATATCAAGTATTTCTGCTTCCCTGCATCTCTTAAGGTGCTATAGATAGGCTTTTGATGGAGTTAGGCTGAGTTCACACTTCAGTTATTGTCACGGTCCCTCCAGTGACAGAGGTTAGAAGATCTAAGAGACTGGCTGTACGTTAGGTTATCTGACAGCCTATCTGTTTTCACTTGTTGCAGTGTTGTTGATGGTAATGACCACACCTCTTGTCTAAGGTGTAGCTTGTGGTCATTACTGTTCCTCTATTTAGTCTGGACTCACACTTCATACCATGTGGTTGATATTCTCTGCCTGGAGTTGGAAGAGCTGGTGTGTGGTCCTCATCTAATTTTCCTGCTCATCCATTTCCTATTGAAGATAAGTGTACTTCTCTTGGTATTTTGTTACTCCCATTTGCTTGTTGTTTACTAGGCCTCAGGGAGACGCTGGTTTGTTCATCCGGGAAGGAACCAGTAGTCTCATATCCTGTCACTAATCCTAGGGCTTTTCAGGGTTACTAGGGCCTAGGTTTCCGGTGTATGAATATTCCCACCTTCAGGATAAATTCATACTGACAGTAGTCAGGGCTAGGTTTAGGGTTTCCTAGCCTTGAGGCCTAGTTCCTGGTCATTTTCCTTCTGTTGTCATTATGGTGTTCATCCCCTCCCCCTACACTGTGACATTATCAACCACTGAAAACCAGCCATTTTGTTTGTGTCAGCGCAGCGATGGATACGATTTCTGCACTGGTTGGACAACTGCAGGGACTGTCTTTGCAGGTAGCTGACCTCTGCACGGCCGTCTCACGGATCCAGAGACCACAGGCGGCTGGTTCCGTCAGCGGGAGCCAGGCCTGCCTTGAACCTAAGGTTGCTCTCCCGGACAGATTTTTCGGGGGAAGTGACAACTTTATTCGGTTCAGGGAGTCGCGCAAATTATATTTTAGACTACGTCCTAACTCTTCTGAGGGCGAGAGTCAAAGAGTGGCTATGATCATTTAGTTACTTAAAGGTGACGCTCAATCTTTGGCTTTTTCGTTGCCAACTGGATCACAGTCCCTCCGGTCGGTAGATTCATTTTTCAGAGCTCTAGGTCTTATCTACGATGACCCAGATCAGATCTCCCTGGCCGAGACTAAGTTGCGTGGCTTACGGCAGGGAGAACGTTCTGCGGAGACCTATTGCTCTGAATTTAGGAGATAGGCTACGGATACGGAGTGGAATGATCCAGCTCTCCGTAGTCAATTCTGTCAAGGGTTATCTGAGAGCCTGAAGGACGTGTAGCCGTTTCACAAATATCCTGAGTCATTAGAAGCGGCTATGTCCATTGCTGTACGTATTTATAGACGCCTGAGGGAGAGATCTAAGGTTCCTCACTCTCAGGACGTACTATCATATAAGGTGGTGGCCTCCTTCGACACTTTGGGTAAAGAGACACTTGAGTTCATGTCTGGTGACGAACCAATGCAGCTGGGAGGAGCTACTCCTGGACCTGGTGATAAGAACTTTAGGCTTAAGAAGAAACTTTTCTGTGGAAAAAGGGGACATTTTGTTAACATATGTCCTTATGTTCAGCGTCAAGGTTAAAAAGAAAAAAAAAAGTTTAATCCTCATCTCACTCTTGGTGGTGTGGGTGGGGAATCCGAAAATTTACTTTTGTCATTTGCCCGTAGTACCCGATTTCTCCTGTCTGACGAGGTGGCACTAGATTCCAAAACTATGGGAATTGAAGTGTTTATTGACAGTGGGGCAGAGGTTAACCTAGTTGATGGTCAGTTTGTCCGTATGCATGGGTTGACAACAAGTGCATTTGACAAAAATATTTCAGTGTTTTCAATTGATTCCGCTCCACTCACACAGAAATGTTTGTCACAAATGGTGCAGGACATCCGTTTAAAAGTGGGTTATTTTCATCAAGAATCCATTTCGTGTTTTGTGCTGGAGGGTCTGCCTGCTCCCTTGGTGCTAGGGTTAACCATGGTTAAGCAAACATAATCCTACCATCGATTGGCAAGCGAGACAGATTCTTGATTGGAGTGATTATTGCATAGACAACTGTTTTAGCATGTCGCTTTCTGTTGTAACCACTAAACTTGTACCTTTGTTTATTTCTGATATATTCTCTGAAAGTGGAAACCAGGAGTTACCTTCACATCGGGAGTATGATTGCCCCGTCAACCTTGTTCCCGGAGCTAGGTTGCCCAAGTCTCGGTTGTATAATCTTTCTTTTTTTAAAATCAAGTCATTTTTATTGAATCAATAAATACAGAGTGTTACAAAAATCAATACGTTGTTTTTTCTTGCTTTATCCACCATGTGGAGTCAGAGCACAACAGTAACCGTACAAATATCAACACACAGTTATTATCCAGTATCTGTACATAACGTATATATATGTTAGAACAAATATTTGAAACAAAGAATTATAAATATCTAAACCCCCCCAAAACCCCTCCCCCCCCCACCTTGCCCTAACGCTCCCCTCCCTGATAACTAGTCTTGATCTTGACGAGCCTATATAACCACGTGAGTATGAGATAACCAATCACTCCACAATTTGTCAAACTTTTGTGGACACCCTCTCTTCACATACACCCCTTTTTCAAGTATCATCATGTCATGCACCTTCCGTTCAAACTCACCCAATGTAGGCGGACTTCCCTGGATCCACTTCATAGCAATCAGTTTCCTGGCCACATATAACAACCTCCCCACAGCTACCTTGACCGATTCAGTCCCTCCAATCTCAGACACATATCCCAATATACACACCTTTGGGTCTTTTTGGATTCTCAATGTCATTCTGCTATTAATCATATTTCTTATATCCTCCCAATAATTACCAATTACTGGGCAAGACCACAGCATATGTAACAAATCCGCACCCTCTTCCATACACTTTGGACACCTGTCATCAATTCTTACTCCAACCTTTTTTAGAAACACCGGTGTTTTGTACACTCTATGTATAATAAATAGCTGGGATAGTTTGCCCTGTTCGCTCAAGGACACTTTGGGGACCCCTTCCAATATATCTTCCCACTTATCTTTAGACATAACCCCCACGTCAGCCTCCCATTTTTTCATTCTTGAGAGCGGAAATCCCTCCAGGAATTTTTCCAGTAAAAGAGCATACAACTGTGATATCAGCCCTCTTTTACCTCCCCCTGTCGGGAGAACAAGCTTATGAACCACCTCCATTTGAGCTATCACACATCCTTTCCGCAGTGTGACCTCAAGGGCATGCCTCATTTGGAGATATTTATAGAACCACCCCCTAGGGATATTAAATTCCTGCTGCAGGTTTTGAAATGACTTACATATCTTGTCCTCAATTAATTGGCCAATTCTCGTCACTCCATAAGTTTCCCAGTTCCTAAGTCCTGGTATGGCAAAAAATTCGGGCAGCAGATGATTCTTTCCAATAGGGGAAAGTTCACTGATTCCGCCTACACCTCTTAGCTGCTTCACCTTTGCCCAAACTTTTTTCATAAGTTCAATAAGAGGGAGTTTTTCTCTCCCAGCATGCATTCCTGAGCCTTCCAGAATGCCCATGAGGTCCCGACTGCCCAACCAATGCTGCAATATCTGCCCTGTCACATCCGGAGCATGTAAATCAATCCATCCCTTGAAATGCTGACATTGGGAGGCCAGAAAATAAATCCATGCATTAGGGACAGCCAGACCCCCTTCCGACTTAGGATATTGCAATGTCTCCAGTTTAATCCTAGCCTGCCCATATTTCCAAGTAAGATCCCTAAATATAGAATGAATTTTCTTGAATCTATCCTGGGGGATCCATACGGGAGCATTATTCAGTACATAAAGCAACTGGGGCATCATAACCATTTTTAAAAGGTTAACTCTACCTACCACCGAAAGAAAGAGTCTACACCATGACCTCACTTTAAGCCTGAAAGTAGCCAACAATGGGGACAGATTAAGGTATTCAAAATACGCTAGTCTCGGTGTTATATATAGTCCCAGATATTTGAATTTATCCACCCAAGGCACCAGGCTATCTACTTGTCTGCCTGACAGGGCCTGCCCATCTATTGGCATCAAAGAGGATTTTTGCCAATTTATCTGAAGTCCAGAGAAGCCACCAAATCTGTCAATCAATGCCATGGCCGCATCCAGGGACGCACCAGTATCGCCCATAGAAAGCAGAGTATCATCAGAGTACATAGCCACTTTATTGTGCAGCCCACCGTATCTAAACCCCTCTATATTTGTTGATAAATGGATATGCGCCGCGAGCGGCTCTATTGCGAGAGCAAACAGTAAGGGCGACAGTGGGCATCCCTGTCTGTTGCCCCTGGCAAGAGCAAAACAATCTGACAACCCTCCATTAGCTCTAATTCTCGCCTTAGGACTAGAATATAGGACCTTTACCCACTGAATGAACCGTGCTCCAAAACCCATAGTTTTCAAGACCCCCCACAAGTAACTCCATTCCACACTATCGAACGCCTTGGCGGCGTCAAGAGCAAGCAAGGCCCTGTCTCCACAATTATCCGCCGGAATATTTAAGCTAGCATACAGCCTACGGAGATTGATAGCCGTCGATTTCCCAGGCATAAAACCCGTCTGGTCCGGGTGTACTATAGTCAGAATTACTTTGGACAGCCTGTTCGCCAACACCTTCGCCAGGAGCTTAACATCAGCCGTGAGGAGCGAAATTGGTCTGTAGGAATCCGGTATTTTAGGATCCTTCCCAGGTTTAGGTATAACCACAATTATAGCTTCCTGCATCGAATGTGGTAACGAACCTGCCTCCAATGAGTGCTCAAGCACCTTAAGTAATTCAGGCAGTAATATCCCTTGCAGCTTTTTATACACCTCCACTGGGAGGCCATCAGCTCCAGGCGCCTTACCATTCGCCATACCCCCAAGCGCAGCCTCCAGTTCCTCAAGTGAAATCGGCTCTTCCAGCCTTACTCTATCCTCCTCTGACAGCCTCGATAACTGTGCCTCCCCTAGAAATTCATGAAGAGCCTCCTCAGACCTAGAGCCGGTGGAAGCATATAGAGATACATAAAAGCTTTTTAGAACATCTAATATTCCTTTCGTGTCCTGGCTACTATTCCCCCTGTCATCTCTCAGCTCCTGAATACAAGAGGAGCCTCTCTGAGCCTGTGATACCACCGACAACAGATGACCCACCTTCTCACCTTCTTCAAAGGATCTCTGACGATAAAAACTTCTCTTTCTCTCTGCGGCCTGCACTAAATGACACCTCAGCTGCTCCTGAGCTACCGCCAGCGCCTTACTATTAATCAGGGTGGGGAATCTACCAAACTCTCTCTCCGCCTCAGCCACCAGTACATGCGCCTTAACATCCACCTCCCTAGACCTAGATTTATGCTTGTTAATTTCTTTCATCAAGACTCCCCTCAGGAATGCTTTCATGGCGTCCCAAACACCCGGTACCGAGGCCGTCCCTGTATTGATAGCAAAAAATTCCTTAATCTCAAGAGAGATCCCGGACAGATCACCCAACACATTCAGCCAATGTGAGTTACACTTCCACAGCCTCGGTCCCTGTCTGAGCACCCCCAGGCACAAGTCTATCTGCACCAAAGAATGGTCAGACAACGACCGAGGATGATAGACGACATCCCTGACCAGTGGCAGCATTATATCATTAACAAGGGCCAAATCAATACGCGATAACGAATGATGCGCGGCAGATCTGCACGAGAACTCACGCTTATCAGGGTTACGCAATCTCCATACATCATGCACACCTATTTCACCCATAATATTTCTGAGAGCCACACTCCCCGGTAAACCACCTGCTCCTTCCACCCGGCATCTATCTATGGAGTCATTCAGCGTGCAATTAAAGTCCCCAACCATTAGCCATGGCAGCCCAGGGAAGTCCGCCACAAAGTCCATAATCTCTCTTATTAATGGGGATGCAAATGGTGGGGGCACGTACACAGACACCAGCACCACCTGTATTCCGTCCACCTTACACACACATATCTACCATCCGCATCCACACATTCCTGCATATGTTCATACCTAATGCTACTATGCACAATCATGCTTACACCTCTAGAGTGAGAAGAATGAGTTGAATGTAACGCATATGTCACCCAATTCTTACTCATCCAGTGTAGATTTTCTCCAATCAGATGCGTTTCCTGAAGACAACATATAGCCGGCTGAAACCGCCCCAAGTACTGAAAAACACACTGTCTCTTTCGTGCATCTGCCATTCCTCTCACATTCCAGCTTAAAACTCTAATCACCTGTGACATGATAGAATTTTAGACCATATTTGGACCTCACATCCCACTCCAACTTCCTCAGCTCATATTTCAAGACCATATCTCTTCCCCCCAACTCACTACTTAATCTCCCGCCCCCCTCCCCCCCTTTCCCAATCAGATTTCTATAACTGGGGAACATTTTCCCTTTGACATCAACCTCACACATTAAAACAGGGCCATCTGAGAGCAACTTACCCCCCAACATATAATCATCATAACAGATTATAACAACATCCCTCAGGTAGAGAATCCTCCCCACATCTGAGAAATACATTTTTACTCTCAGCAACCTACTCCCTCCAGAGGATCAACCTTGTGATAGCATTACATAATACACTTCTTAACTGGTGCAACCTTTATAGCAACCCTAGAGTGCAAATGCAAATAAAAATTGAACATAAGAAACTATATCTTAGCCTCCTTCAAGTGTTCAGGGCCCCACTTCTCAATTGTCGCTCGTGGACGTCCAGCCACTGCGCCGCCTCCTCCGGATCTTCAAAAAATCTGGTGGATCCCAATGCCACCACACGCAGTTTAGCAGGAAACAACATAGCATATTGAACTTGTAGACTTCTCAGCCTTTTCTTTATGTCCATAAATCTGCTTCTCCTCCGCTGCACTTCATTGGAATAATCCGGAAATATGGACACTTTCACCCCATTCAGGACCATCTCCTCATTGTCCCTTGATTGCCGCAGGATAGTGTCCCGGTCTTTAAAATGCAGGATCTTCGCCAGTATAGGACGAGGCGGTCTGCCTGGCGGAAGCGGCCGCATGGGGACTCTGTGCGCCCGCTCCACCGCATATAGGGAAGATAGACCTTTCTCATGAAATAGCTGATGCAACCATTTCTCCACAAACTCTGTAGCATTATCCCCCTCCGTCTTTTCTGGCATTCCTACAATCCTCAGGTTGTTCCTTCTGGACCTGTTCTCCAGATCGTCTGTTTTAGCATATAAAGCAGCTATGTCCTTAGCCGTTGTTTTGGCCGCCATTTGCAGAGGGCGAACATCATCTTCTATAGTAGACACCCTCTTCTCCAATTCAGAGGTGCGCTCAGATATCTTGTGTAGGTCGTGCCTAATTATAGACACATCTGACCTCAGGCTACCAACTTGTACAGAGAGCACCTTCAGGGTACTGTTACAGCTGGCCACAGCAGCCATAATATCTTTTAACATGGGCTCTTCATTAGCCGCCTCTTTGGGGCCTACCGCACTTTTAGCTGGACGTGCAGGGTTCAATGGCGGCCACTCCGCCGCATCCAGGGCCTCCCCATCCAGGGATCCGTCCTCTTGTTCAGAAGAGTTATGCACATCTGTCTCCTTCTCCTCTGCCCAGTCTCCCACACCGCTATCAGCGCGGGCAAACTTGCTTAACTTTGCGGCCGCACTCTGGCTCAGTTTGGACTGTAAGGCCGGCCCCTCTTCCTCCTCGGCGCCATGCTGGCTCACCTCCGGCCTGTCGTATCGCGGCCCCTTGTTGGATTTTCAAGGCATGTCGGAGCTCTCAAATTCACCCCCCACACTCTCCGGTTTCCTCTCACCCACCAGGTAAGAAAGAATAATCGAAATAGACGTTGCTACCACACTAATGATCAGGATGCCGGCAGGAGCTGTGAGCGGTGCGTCCTACTCCATGCGCTCTCAGGCCACGCCCCCTGTATAATCTTTCTGAACCCGAAAGAGCAGCCATGCGAGAATATATCACCGAGAGTTTGGCTAAAGGTCATATTAGACCATCCAAATCCCCAGTGGACACAGGGTTCTTTTTTGTTCTTCTATGAAAAAAGATGGAACTCCTAGGCCATGTTTGTACTTCCGTGAGCTTAATCGCATTACTGTCCGTGATCCTTATCCCCTTCCTTTGATTCTGGATTTGTTCAACCAGATTGTGGGTGCCAAGGTGTTCTCTAAATTGGATTTGAGGGGGGCATATAATCTGGCAAGGATCAAGGAGGGGGACGAATGGAAGACGGCCTTTAATACCCCTGAAGGTCATTTTGAGAATATGGTCATGCCTTTTGGGTTAACCAATGCTCCTGCGGTTTTTCAATATTTCATCAATTACATCTTTCATCATCTGGTGGGCAGGTCTGTGGTGGTGTATGTGGATGATATTCTAATTTATTCTCCTGACATGGAGACGCATCAGGATCACGTGAGACAAGTGTTACAGGTCCTAAGAGAAAATAAATTGTATGCTAAGTTGGAAAAGTGTGTATTTGCAGTTCAGGAAGTGCAATTCCTGGGTTACTTACTCTCATCTTAAGGTTTTCGTAGGGAAAGGTCCATGCTGTGTTGGACTGGGATCGACCCAAAAATCTGAAAGCGCTTATGTGTTTTTTGGGGTTCACCAACTACTACCGTAAATTCATTTTGAACTACTCGACTGTGGTTAAACCTTTAACGGACATGACTAGGAAAAGTTCGGATGTCTGGTCTAATGAGGCATCACGAGCCTTTTCAGTGGTTAAGGAATGTTTTGCTTCTGCTCCTATACTGGTGCAACCAGATGTGTCACAGCCATTCATTGTGGAAGTTGACGTATCCGAGGTAGGGGTAGGATCAGTCTTGTCGCAGGGCCCTTCACCTAGTAAATGGCGCCCATGTGCTTTCTTCTCTAAGGAGCTCTCAACTGCTGAAAAAAATTATGACGTAGGTAATAGAGAGTTGCTGGCTATTAAGTTGGCTTTTGAGGAATGGCGTCATTGGTTGGAACGAGCGATTCATCCTATTACGGTAATTGCCGATCACAAAAATCTGGCTTACCTGGAGTCGGCTAAATGTCTGAACCCAAGGCAGGCCAGATGGTCGTTGTTTTTTACCAGATTTAATTTTGTTGTCATCTCTCGCCCTGGGGTTAAGAATGTCAAGGCGGACGCTTTGTCGCGTAGCTTTCCTGGGAAGGGGGGGGGGGGGGATTCGGAAGATCCTAGTCCGATATTGGCTAAAGGGGTGGCAATATCTGCCCTTTATCCCGACCTTGAGGCAGAGGTGTAGGAGGCTCAGGGAGATGCTCCGGAGTCCTGTCCTCCGGGGAAGTTGTTTGTTCCTTCCTTCCGAATTACGACACAAGGTGTTCGAGGAACATCACTGTACAGTTCTTACAGGACATCCTGGGAGCAGATCCACGGTCGATCTCATTTCTCATAGATTCTGGTGGCCGAGGTTGCGTAAATGTGTTGAGGGCTATGTGTCAGCTTGTGGTACTTGTGCACGTGCTAAGGTGACACATACTAGGCCTTCAGGATCTCTACTTTCGTTGTCCATCCCGTCCCGACCTTGGACTCATTTGTCCATGGACTTTATCACAGATTTGCCAAATTCCTCAGGAAAAACTGGGATTCTGGTGGTTGTTGATCGCTTCAGCAAGATGCCACACTTGATAGCATTATCAGGTCTACCTAATGCTAAAACTCTCGCACAAGTGTTTGTCGATAACATCATGAAGCTACATGGTATTCCCTCTGATGTGGTGTCTGATAGGGGGACTCAGTTTGTTTCCAGATTCTGGAAGGCGTTCTGTACTCGCCTGGGGGTACAATTGTCCTTCTCTTCGGCCTTTCATCCTCAGTCGAACGGATCGACTGAACGCACTAACCAGAATCTGGAGACTTATTTGAGATGTTTTGTCTCAGAGAATCAGGAGGAGTGGTCTTCATTTTTGTCTTTGGCCGAGTTTGCCATAAATAACCATAGGCAGGAGTCCACTGATAAGTCGCCGTTTTTTGAGGCATATGGGTTCCATCCGCAGTTTGGCACATTTTCTGGTACTAAGACTTCAGGTATACCTGAAGAGGAAAGATTTTCCTCTTCTTTGTCATGTATTTGGTGGAAAATTCAAAAAAAAAAAAAAAAATGGCCAACAAGTATAAACGGATGGCTGACAAGAGACGTATGAGTGGTCCGGACCTTAGAGTGGGTGATTCTGTGTGGCTGTCCACAAGAAACATTAAGTTAAAAGGTACCTTCTTGGAAGTTGGGTCCAAGGTTTATTGGTCCATATAAGATATCTGCCATTATTAACCCGGTAGCCTTTCGTCTTGAACGTCTGTAGGCTTTAAAAATTCATAATGTTTTCCACAAATCATTGCTGAAAAGATATGTTGAACCGTCCTTCTTGCCTCCCACTCCTGTCATGGTGGACGTTAATCTTGAATTTCAGATCGACAGGATAGTGGACTCACAAATTCTCCGTAGATCCCTTCAGTACCTCGTTCACTTGAAGGGTTACGGTCCAGAGGAGAGAATGTGGGTTCCAGAGGCTGACGTTAATGCTAGTCGCCTTGTGAAAGCCTTTTACAGGGCCCATCCGGAAAAGGTTGGTCCCTCCAGTGACAGAGGTTAGAAGATCTGAGAGACTGGCTGCACGTTAGGTTATCTGACAGCCATCTGTTTTCACTTGTTGCAGTGTTGTTGGTAATGACCACACCTCTTGTCTTAGGTGTAGCTTGTGGTCCTTACTGCTTCTCTATTTAGTCTGGACTCACACTTCATACCATGTGGTTGATATTCTCTGCCTGGAGTTGGAAGAGCTGGTGTGTGGTCCTTATCTGAGTTCCTGCTCATTCATATTCTATTGAAGATAAGTGTACTTCTCTTGGTATTTTGTTGCTCCTATTTGCTCGTTGTTTACTAGCCTCAGGGAGACGCTGGTTCGTTCATCTGGGAAGGAACCAGTAGTCTCATATCCTGTCACTAATCCTAGGGCTTTTCAGGGTTACTAGGGCCTAGGTTTCTGGTGTATGAATATTCCCACCTTCAGGGTCTATTCATACTGACAGGAGTCAGGGCTAGGTTTAAGGTTTCCTTAGGTGGTCACCATTTCCCTTTCCCTAGCTTTGAGGCCTAGTTCCTGGTCATTTTCCTTCACTTTGACAGTTATTTGATCAGTTACAGTTGCAAGAAAAAGTATGTGAACCCTTTGGAATGATATGGATTTCTGCACAAATTGGCCATAAAATGTGATCTGATCTTCATCTAAGTCACAACAATAGACAATCACAGTCTGCTTAAACTAATAACACACAAAGAATTAAATGTTACCATGTTTTTATTGAACACACCATGTAAACATTCACAGTGCAGGTGGAAAAAGTATGTGAACCCTTGGATTTAATAACTGGTTGAACCTCCTTTGGCGGCAATAACTTCAACCAAACGTTTCCTGTAGTTGTAGATCAGATGTGCACAATGGTCAGGAGTAATTCTTGACCATTCCTCTTTACAGAACTGTTTCAGTTCAGCAAAATTCTTGGGATGTCTGGTGTGAATCGCTTTCTTGAGGTCATGCCACAGCATCTCAATCGGGTTGAGGTCAGGACTCTGACTGGGCCTCTCCAGAAGGCATATTTTCTTCTGTTTAAGTCATTCTGTTGTTGATTTACTTCTATGCTTTGGGTTGCTGTCCTGTTGCAACACCCATCTTCTGTTGAGCTCCAGCTGGTGGACAGATGGCCTTAAGTTCTCCTGCAAAATGTCTTGATAAACTTGGGAATATATTTTTCTTTTGATGATAGCAATCCGTCCAGGCCCTGATGCAGCAAAGCAGCCATTAACTATGATGCCCCCACCACCATACTTCACAGTTGGGATGAGGTTTTGATGTTGGTATGCTGTGCCTCTTTTTCTCCACACATAGTGCTGTGTGTTTCTTCCAAACTCAACTTTGGTTTCATCTGTCCACAGAATATTTTGCCAGTACTGCTGTGGAACATCCAGGTGCTCTTCTGCATACTGTAAACGTGTAGCAATGGGTTTTTTTGTACAGCAGTGGCTTCCTCTGTGGTATCCTCCCATGAAATCCATTCTTGTTTAGTGTTTTACGTATCGTAGATTCGCTAACAGGAATTTTAGCATATGCCAGAGACTGTTGTAAGTCTTTAGCTGACACTCTAGGATTCTTCTTCACCTCATTGAGCAGTCTGCGCTGTGCTCTTGCAGTCATCTTTACAGGACAGCCACTCATAGGGAGAGTAGCGGCAGTGCTGAGCTTTCTCCATTTATAGACAATTTGTCTTACCGTGGACTGATGAACAGCAAGGCTTTTGGAGATACTTTTATAACCCTTTCCAGCTTTATGCAATTCAACAATTCTTAATCATAGGTCTTCTAAGAGCTCTTTTGTGCAAGGCATCATTCACATCAGGCAATGCTTCTTGTGAAAAGCAAACCCAAAACTGGTGTGTGTTTTTTATAGGACAGGGCAGCTGTAACCAACACCTTCAATCTCATCTCATTGATTGGACTCCAGTTGGCTGACACCTTACTCCAATTAGCTCTTGGAGATGTCATTAGTCTAGGGGTTCACATATATTTTCCACCTACACTGAGAATGTTTACATTGTGTGTTCAATAAAAACGTGGTAACATTTAATTCTTTGTGTGTTATTAGTTTAAGCAGACTGTGATTGTCTATTGCTGTGACTTAGATGAAGCTCAGATCACATTTTTTTACCAATTTGTGCAGAAATCCTTATCATTCCAAAGGGTTCACATACTTTTTATTGCAACTGTATTTCGATCAGTTATTGTGAGCCAAAACTGGGTGCGGGTCAAAAACACAGAATAGGTGCAAATCAAGTCACTTGGTCTATGAGTAGGCTTCACTATGTAGAACAAATGAGTGGTTAGTGGCTCAGCCACTGAAGAAGGGATATCACTATCCCGAAACGCGTCTGGTATTCGAGCAGTGAGGGATTTACCTGGAACATTTGGACAACACTATCACGATCTAGGAGGACCTGACAGACACTGGCCCCCTATGACCGCATACAACTTGCGCAGGAACTTTTTTCGAACACAAAACTCAACTTCGCCCCGCTCCAGGGATCACGTGAGTGACCTATGGACCACGTGGGACGCCACACAGGTCCTTGCAGGCACACAACCAAGTGCATCACAGTCCGGATCTTCGGCTTTGCTACAAACAGGCACTCCATGCCCAGGCCCCTGGCAAACAAGCGGTAAGGTGCGGCGAAGTTCCCAGAGCGGTAAAGTACACCATTTATTGTTATTTGTTTGAATACTTACAGCCAATGTTTACTGCATCCATCCATGACATTTCACAGCATCCTTTGGTAAACCATTATGTGGATGTAATCCTATTGGCACTCCTTGTGCCCCATACAACCTAGGAACTTTAGTACACTCATCCTGGAACTTTGTTATAATCATCGAGGATGTCTTTGTGCCTATCATTTATAGGCGGACATAGGTATCTCTACAGGCGGACATAGGTTTCAATGTACCATTTACAGGCGGACATAGGTGTCTCTACTGCCAATCCTTCATAGGCACACCACCCATTTTGCATATGATCCTGTGTCCCATTTTCTACCAACCCTCATCCAATATTGATATTATTTAGGATGTTATGTTATTTGAGGATATTTAAGCTCATTTTTAATTTAGATTTTATCTTGGCTTTTACCTTTATTAAATTGTTTATCAATTGTTCTTGATCCACCATTTGCATCCATTTGTCCTTCCTTTTGACGAATATCGAGTGCCCCCCCACCCATCAATATCACCTTTCAGGCTTTACTATGTGTTTTGGCTCACGATAACTGATGGAAATAACGGATCAAATAATTGAAGTGTGAACTCAGCCTTAGGGCTCATTCACACATCAGTGTTTTGGTCAGTGATTTCCATCAGTGATTGTGAGCCAAAACCAGGACTGGAGCCTCCACAGACATAAGGTATAAGGAAAAGATCTGCACCTGTTCTGTGTGTAGAGCCGCACCTGGTTTTGGCTCAAAATCACTGACGTGTGAATGAGACATTAGAGGCATGGATTAGTGTAAAATAAATTTGCCACAGAGCATATAGACACTGATATTGTCCAATAGTTGCCAACAGGGGTGCACCGCCAATAAGGCGAGGTGATTGCCTCAGGGAGCACCGGGTAGGGACAAGTGGGGGGCAGCGGTAATCCCGGAGTGCTTTTATTTTGGAAGCGTTCATCTCTGCATATTCAGCTATATTGCTGTTCTCAGGACAGTAATACGGTTTAATGCTGCGACGGGGAGCGATGTCTCCCTGCCCTACCGTTCGCTCTAATAGGATTTAATCCTTGTGCCTGTAGCCTATTAGAGGCTGTGGTGTCCTCATCATCTTGCTGCCTGAGCAGAGACATAGCTCAGGGACAGCAGAATGGGGGTAAGTATTTGAGTTTATTATTTTTATTTGGCCGCATGCTGTTGAGCCACAATGAAGGGGGGGGGGGGGGGGGGGGGTCATTATTTTATAACTGGGGGAAGCACTATAGGGAAATTGGGGACTCTAAAAAGGGGCATTTTTGTATTGGAAAACATTATTAGTGGGTCACTATGGGGACAGTCGTTCCACTGGGTGCACTAAAAGAGGGAAATTTTTTGTACTGGCACGTGTTATAAGGGAGCATGTTTTGTACTAGCACATATGAGGGGGTATTTTTTGTACCTGCACACATTATAAGTGAGTATTTTGGTACTGTCACACATTATAAGGGGGTATGTTTTGTCCAAGCACACATTATAGGGGGAATTCTTACTAATGGGGCATTGTTGTTGGCTTCATTAGAACTGGGGAACTAGGAGGAACATGATTATTAGTATGGGCACTATGGGGCATTATTACTCCTGGGGCAAAATAAGGGATATTATTACTATTGGTGGGACTTTTGGGAGGACTGTTACATTCGTAGCCACCCTGGCACAGTATCAGCTTAGCACAATTATTTTTGGAGGACACTGTCAGGGACACTACTTGCTGGGTGCAGTTATTTTTTGGGGCACTGTGTGCCAATAATTATTAAAGGGGCCACTATCTTTGTGGTACTAGTATTTTCAAGGAGACTGTTTCTGCAGTATAGTATTGGGGATCACAGTTGGCACACTATGAGGGGGGGGGGGCAGGATGGGGTGTTCAGAAGGTGTGGAGGAGGATGGAAAAGTAGGAAACTAAGATGTTTGTGTGCCAAACTCTGCAGACTCAAAAGAAGGCTGAAAGAAATCATCATGGCGGTCTGGTCTGAATGGAGAAGATAAGAAAAGGTAATGTCTATATCAGACCAGATGTCACTGGACGTAAGAGGTATGTGGCGCTGTATTACCATTATGTTTTGTAACACCATATGTAATCTTTTCCAAGTATGTCTTTAACAGTAGGGCTGGAGGGAAAGGGGTAGGTTGAGAATTTGGCATGAGTGGGGGTGGGGGCATCATTTAAGTTTTTTCGCCCTAGGCAGCAGAAAGGCTAGATTCACCACTGGTTGCCAACTGTCCAGAATTTGCTAGGACTGTACCTCATTTTCAGAGACAGTCTCAAGTCTCAACAAATTTACGCTGTCCCAGGCCGAAGACGGGTGTGGGTAACACAAACCCACCTATAAACAGGTGTTTGCGGGCAGGTCCAAGGCTTATATGCCCCGATTTTACCAACTTACATGTTGGTATGTTGTCCCTCCATTGGTTTTTCCATAGTTTGGAGGTATGCAGCGCCACCTACAGCCAGCTTTATAAACCTTGGGGTAGCACTGCAGTACTTTTATGTGTTGCTATTGTCTATATCAGTGATGCCCAACCTATGGCTCGCGGGCCAAATGTGGCCCGCGAAGCCGTGTCATGCGGCCCGCGCAGTGACCGGACTTTATCAGCACAGGACGCGCTGCGAACGGCACAGGCAGCAAAGCGATGCTGCCTGTGCTTGCAATCTCCCCGCCCAGCCCCGCCTTCTAGCTAATTTATTCACTGCACTTGCCTCTGTGAAATTGAAGAGAAGCGCCGTAATCTCACACAGGCGCCCTGGCAGAGGCATCGAAGTGCGCATGCACCGTCTTCCTGGCCTCTGCCAGTGCGAGATTACGGTGCTTCTCTTCAATTTCACAGAGGCAAGTGCAGTGAATAAATTAGCTAGGAAGCGGCTCTGGGTGGGGGGTATATCTGTGGAGGACACTGAGGGGGGGATATCTGTGGAGGACACTGAAGGGGGGGGATCTGTGGAGGACACTGAAGGGGATCTGTGGAGGACACTGAAGGGGGGATCTGTGGAGGACACTGAAGGGGGATCTGTGGAGGACACTGAAGGGGGGATCTGTGGAGGACACTGAAGGGGGGGGATCTGTGGAGGACACTGAAGGGGGGGGGATCTGTGGAGGACACTGAAGGGGGGGATCTGTGGAGGACACTGAAGGGGGGGATCTGTGGACGACACTGAAGGGGGGATCTGTGGACGACACTGAAGGGGGGGATCTGTGGACGACACTGAAGGGGGGGATCTGTGGACGACACTGAAAAGGGGGATCTGTGGACGACACTGAAGGGGGGGGTCTGTGGACGACACTGAAGGGGGAGATCTGTGGATGACACTTAGGGGGGGATCTGTGGACAACACTTAGGGGGATGTTGGGGTGGGAGGTCCTGGAGGGGTGTTTGGGTGGGAGCTCTGGAAGGGGTGGGAGGTCCAATAGGTATGTGGGGGTGGGAGATCCGGGAGGGGGGGGGGGCCCAGTTATTTCTAGCTATGCCCCTGATTGTTAAGATTGGGCGGGCACTGGAGCGATAGAGCGCCCTGCTGTAGGAGAAGCCGGCGGGAGATGAAAGGAGGAGGGGCCAGTTCCTGGTGGTGTCGGGCACACGGCACAAGCATGGCGGTGGAGGATCTGACTGAAGCCTAAAGACCAGACATCAAGGTAGACCTGCAGAAGAAGGTGACAGCGCAGTATGTGATGTATACATGTGTGTAATGTATGTAGTGCAGTGTGTGATCATCACATATTGCACTACATACATTACACACACATCACATGCCCCCTCACAGTAATAATGGCAAGATATGTGCCCTCTTCACAGACTTAATGCTCACACATGCCCCCTCACAGTAGTTATGCCTAGATATGTGCCCCCTCACAGTAATAATGCCAAGATATGTGCCCTCTTCACAGATGTAATGCTCACACATGCCCCCTCACAGTAGTTATGCCCAGATATGTGCCCCCTCACAGTAGTTATGTCCAGATATGTGCCCCCTCACAGTAGTTATGCCCAGATATGTGCCCTCTTCACAATAGTTATGCCCTGATATGTGCCCTCCTCACAGTAGTTATGCCCTGATTTGTGCCCCTCACAGTAGTTATGCCAGATATGTGCCCCCTCACAGTAGTTATGCCAGAAATGTGCCCTCTTCACAGTAGTAATGCTCACTCGTGCCCCCTCACAGTAGTTATGCCCTGATATGTACCCTCCTCACAGCTCACAGTAGTTATACCCTGATATGTGCCCTCCTCACAGTAGTTATACCCTGATGTGTGCCCTCCTCACAGTAGTTATGCCAGATATGTGCCCTCTTCACAGTAGTAATGCTCACAGGTGCCCCCTCATAGCGTTTGCATTTCTTTCTGCCAAAGCTACCTGTTCCGACCCGCGAAATTTATACCAAGTCTAGTGCGGCCCTCAGACGAAAAATGGTTGGGCACCACTGGTCTATATTAAATCACAGGCCAAGCGGTCAGGTTTCTGAATGCAGTTTCAGAAGCCAAAAGGAATGGATTCAAGAAAGTGTTGGAGGTATTTCTCCTTCACTCCTGACCGTACTCTAGGATTCTATACTATTGCAATAGAGGACGTTTTCACTTCGGCTCCTCCATCACGGCCATAATGCCGGTGTACCGGCGGCCGCCTCCGCACGTGGCTGTGGGAGCAGGAAGCGGCATTTATTACAAGCGCGGCACTGTCATATACCACGTGACTCTCACGTGTTCCCACCAAGATGGCTGACCGCAGTGCCACACACCGGCTGCGCTGTTCCCTCCCTCTGGCCTGTCATGCACAGGAAGTGCTCCTGACACTTCAGCGTCAGACGCCTATGTAAAACTATATAGGCGAGCTGGGAGTAGTAAGATGGCGTCGGCCGCGGCGCTGGGTGGAGTGACGCACTTCCGGCGAGGGGCCCACTAGTCCTGAGTGTGCTGCTGTGCGCCGTGAGTCAGTGCGAGCCGGAGCGGCAGCGGGAAGACATGGCGGAGACCGACAGCTGGGGTGAGAGCACTTCCCGACCCAGACATTTGTGTTTTCTCCCCGGGGCATCCCATGTCCCCTCAGGGGCCCCCGGTGGACGCCATCCGCTGTTGAGGGCCCCGGCACCTATCCATATGTCCTCATCTCCTCCAGGATCTCGGTGGCTATGCCCTATTTGGCCTGGGCCCCGCCCATCCATGGGCCACGGTGACCCTAGCTGGTGCTTCCAGTAGTTTCTGTGCTGTGGGGTCCTGGCCTCAGTGATGGCTGCAGCTCTGCCCTGTCAGGCCTCATCTACGATTCCCTATAGACTCTGATGGAGCTGTGTTCGCGGAATACAGACCGCCATACCGATGGATTCCCGGAAAGTGCTGACCGTGATCCCAATTCTAATCTGTGGTCGTTATCATATGTTTTAATAAATGGATCATTTAGTTGGGGGGGTGAGGGTTAAAAATGTAGGGTTTATGGGTGCTAAAAATAGGGCACCCCCAGAATATCCCTCTGTACCCCTGTGTACTGGCCAAATTGGATGGATGGTACCCCTTTGGGTATTTTGTGTTACAGC
This sequence comes from Bufo bufo, assembly GCF_905171765.1. Classification (NCBI taxonomy): domain Eukaryota; kingdom Metazoa; phylum Chordata; class Amphibia; order Anura; family Bufonidae; genus Bufo; species Bufo bufo. The sequence continues at coordinate 721,916,963 of NC_053389.1, read as the reverse complement.
ATTGCCCCTTCAGTTAGGTGCCATCTAATCCTACATGGCTTGGAGATCAGCAGACGGTGACCAGACCATAGGTTTAGTATGTGGTCAGTTAAAGGGTATGCTCACACGTGGTGGAGTACGCCAGATCTGCAGGGTTCTACAGTACCGGTAAAGTGATGGGATTTTAAAGAGGACCTTTCATCGGTCGAAACATTGTGAACTAAGTATCATGACATATACAGCGGCGCCCGGGGATCTCGCTGCACTTACTATTATCCCTGGGCGCCGCTCCGTTCTCCCGTTATGTCCTCCGGTATGTTCGAGGACTTGGTTATAGTAGGTAGAGACTTGGTTATAGTAGGCGGAGTCTGCCCTTGTTCTGCTGGGCATCTCCTTCTCCTAGGCCAGTGATGGGCAAACTGCGGCTCTCCAGCTGTTGTGAAACTACAATTCCCAGCATGCTCCATTTATTTCTATGGGAGTTCTGAGAAGAAAACAGCAAGTAGGCATTTTGGGAATTGTAGTTTCACAACATCTGTAGAGCCGCAGGTTGCTGATCCCTGTCCTAGGCCAGTGATGGGCAAATTGCGACTCTCCAGCTGTTGTAAAACTACAAATCCCATCATGCCCTGCTGTAGGCTGATAGCTTTAGGCATACTGGGAGTTGTAGTTTTACAACAGCTGGAAAGCCGCAGTTTGCCCATCCCTGTCCTAGGCTGTAGCGCTGGCCAATCGCATCGCAGAGCTCACAGCCTTGGAGAAAAAACCTACCAGGCTGTGAGCTCTGCGATGCGATTGGCCAGCGCTACAGCCTAGGAGAAGGAGATGCCCAGCAGAACAAGGGCAGACTCTGCCTACTATAACCAAGTCCCTGAACATACCGGAGGACATAACGGGAGAACGGAGCAGCGCGCCAAGGGATAATAGTAAGTGCAGTGAGATCCCTGGGCGCCTCTATATATGTCATGATACTTGGTTCACAATGTTTGGACCGATGAAAGGTCCTCTTTAAGACCTGTCCACAGGCAGCGTACACAATTCATGGCGTACGTTGATCTGTGACGTGGATTTGAAATCTGAAGCGTGTCAAGTTTTGCCGTGGATCTCCACAATGGATTTAAAGGGGTCTTCCCATCACAGACAATGGGGGTATATCGCTAGGATATGCCCCCATTGTCTACAAGGTGCGGGTCCCAGAGAACGGAGCGGGGAAATGAACAGAGGGTGCGCTGCGCATGCTCATCCGCCCTCCATTCACTTCTATGGGGCTGCCGAAAATAGCCAAGCACTGGCTCTGCTATTTCCGTCTGCCCCATAGAAATGAAAGAAAGCAGGGGCCGTGTGTGTGTGCGGTGCGCCATTGTCTGATGGGAATACCCCTTTAAAGGGAACCTGTCACCATGAAAATTCAGTGTAGTCTGCAGGTTATAGAGCAGGAGGAGCTGAGCAGTCTGATATATAGTTTTATGGGAAAAGATTCAGTAAAATTTGTAATGTATTAATTTTAAAGTCCTGCTCGTTCTGGGGTTTGAAGTCCAGGAGGCGGAGCTATCAGTGATTGACAGACTTCGCTCTATGACTGTGTATAGAGATAGCTGTCAATCCCTGATAGGACCGCCTCCTGGACCTCTGCCAGAAATGTGTAGGGGTATAAATGTATAAAAAGTTTTACAAAATCTTTTACCATAAAACTATATTTATATAAATCTGCTCAGCTCCTCCTGCTAATCGCCCTCAGCTTTCTTTGGCTTTTTTTGACCCAAAGCCAAAATTGGATCCAGCAGGAAGATTTTCCTTTTCACTTCCCATTCAGGTCCAACTTCTGATTTAAGCTCAAGAAACTGCATCAAAAAGCTGTGTGTGACATTACCCTTTAATCCCTTCAGGACACAGCCGGGGTACTCCGATTACATTGTTATCCCCTATTTACAGGATGGTGGGCTTCCTACCGCTGGGACCCCCACCGATCATGTGTTCTGGGCCCCTATACCCTATCGGCTATCTCCGGAACACCCATTGGCTGACTGACTGCAATGTTCATTTTAGTGGGCTGGAGGGGGTACAGACCTGGAAGTGAACCTCATAGGACTTCATAGCTGGCAGCCCCTCACAGCCGATGGGCTCAGAGAGGGAGTCTGTATCCTCTACGGTATCTGAAGGGCTAATCTGCCGGCATCAACATTTACAGCGATGCCGATCAATACAGCAGGGGCCTGGCACTGATTGGGCAAGCACAACTCCTGTGCCTGCATGATCAGAGCAAACATTGAAATGACTGGGTTCACACCCTTTCCGCAAAATTGCAGAACGGATGCCGACCTTTACATACGGCTGTCTGAATGGGCCCTTAGACTAGTTTCAGACTAGCGCATTGCTGGAAGCTTGTAAGACTCCGTCCAGCACCATTAAAGGGGTTCTCCAATTTCAAGAAACCCCCCCCCCCCACACACATGTGCTGGGCCTCTCACCGGTAATATACTTACCCCGCATCCTGCACTGCTGCTTCTCCCTGTACACGGATGAAAACATCCGGTTTCAGCGTGGAGGGAGAACTCCAGCCAATGGCAATGGGGTCGGGGCCTCCCTAGCATCACGGGTGACGCTAGGGAGGCTCGTCCCCGTCTGCCATTGGCTGCTCCCCCGACACTAGATGTTTTCATCCTTGTACAGGGAGAAGCAGCAGCGGCGAAGCAGGGTAAGTATATTACCGGTTAGGGACCTGGCACATGTGGGGCCGGGGGCTTCTTGAAATTGGATAACCCCTTTAACAATGAGGACTGGCAGAGATCCAGCCTCATTCCAAGAAATATGTTGAGAATCAACTGGAAGAAAACCGCTGTACTCTGTTATCCTGGCCGTGACCAGTGTAACTATACCCTTACACTAATAAGTGCAAAGCTCTTCAGTGGCCATCTTTATCGATTAGGACAGGCGTGCTCAACCTGCGGCACTCCAGCTGTTGGAAAACTACAGCTCCCATAATTCCCGGACAGCCTACAGCTATCGGCCTACAGCTGGAGGGCCGCTGGTTGAGCATCCCTGTATTAAGAGAACAATAGAGCTGTCACACTTATCCCAATCCTACATCTACTATTAATAATGGGGATTATTCTTCAGATAAGATCTTCCCCTCACAGCAGCAAACTGACTATATAGATCACCTATCCTCTATATAGGGGTTTCATGTTTGACTGTTGCAGATGGATAAGATTATGTATTTTATGTTCAATACCACAGTACTGCCGAAATGAAAGAAACAGCCAAAGATGAAAGAGGACCTGTCGCCACAAAATGCGCTGCAATCTTCAGGCACCCTGTTCTCGAGCAGGAGGAGCTGAACAGATATATAGTTTTGTGGGAAAAGATTGATAGCATTCTCTGCGTAAGTGCTATCACCTCTCCCAGAAGCAATGAAATCAGAAATAAACATCTATAAATTACTAATTTTACAAAATCTTTTCCCATATAAAATATAATCTTCTTCTCTACTCTAGAACATGCTGCCTGCAGATTGTGGTGACAGGTCGTCTGTAAATTGTTTTCTATGTACAACCCCAGTTTCAAAAGTTTGGATTGACTGATTATTTGGGATTCTTTGTAAATGTCATAGACATAGAACATATATCAGATGATGAAAGTGAGACATTTTACCATTTCATGAATAAAATTAACTACCGTAATTTAGATCTTGATGGCTGCAACGGATCTCAAAAAAGTTGGAACGGGGGGACAAAAGGCTGGAAAAGTTATTGGCGCAGATATGGAGCAGCTGCAGGAGCAGTTTGCTAGTTTCATCACTGAGTATAAAGAGCACGTTCAAGAGGCAGGGTCTCTGAGAAGCTTATCAGCTCACAGTTCAAAAGCCTGCATCTCTGATGCTATGGGGTTACCTTATTGCCTATGACATGGGAAGCTTACACATCTGGAAAGGCAGTATAAATGCTGAACAGTTTATAGAGGTTTTAGAACCACATATTCTCCATCCAGACGTCTTTTAGGAAAGGCTTTACATATTTCGGCAAGACAATGCTAAACCACATAGTGCATCTATCTCAAGAGCATGGCTCGATAGAAGAGGAGTCTGGGTGCTGAACCGGCCTTCGTGCATCCAGACCTTTCACCACTAGAAAATATTTGGCGCATCATGAAACGAAAAATCCAGCAAAGACGACCAAGGGCTGTTAAGCAGCTAGAATCCTACATCCGACATGGGACAACATTCCTCTCCAGAACTCCAGCCGTTGGTCTCCTCACTTACCAGATGTTTACAGACTAAGAGGAGATGCTGTGCAATGGTAGACATGGCCCGGTCACTGCTTTGAGGTGCATTACTGCCATCAAGTTCTAAAATTTTTTTTTTTCTTTTTTCATGAAATGGTAAAACGTCTCGCTTTCATCATCTGATATGGGTCTATGAGATTTACAAATCATAGCATTCTGGTTTTATTTACATTTTGCACAGCGTCCCAACTTTTTTTGGAATTGGGGTTGTATACAGAGTTTAAAGAAAATACTTATGTCTAATGGAAATGCTCCTTCTAATAGACTTTTTCTGATGTTCACAGAGGTAGACGACTTTGAACCAGAAGAAACGGTTCAAAAGGGTGGTGCTGCTGCGGGTGCACTAACGACAAAGGATCGTTGGGAAGGAGAAGATGAAGATGAGGATGTTAAGGTACAGAGAAATTAAAGCTTAGATCTGTGACATATGGGAACACTGAAGAATAAATCTGCAGGGTAGTAATGGATTTATTGCACTAACGTCGTAATTCCACCCCCTCCTTTCCACCCTATTTGGAATCTTGTTTCCTGTTTCCCACTACATCATATGCAATATTAAATTGTGGCGTTGGAAAGTACAACTTGTCCCACGAAAAACAAGCCCTCATACAGCTATGTGAACGGAAAAATAAAAAAGTTATGGCTCTGGGAAGGCAGTGAGCGCAAAATGAAAACGCAAAGCAAAAAAATCTCCGGGGTAGAAAGGGTTAAGGTGCATTTGCAAGCTGCCAACGAACAGACAATTATTGGGAAGGCACCGTTCCTCCCTGATAATTGGCTGCTCGTCAGTGGAGATGATGAGCGATGGCTACTGCAGTTGCTCGCCCTCTTCTAGATTCTTTCTGGGCAGCAGATCACGGTTTACACAGCAGGATCTGATGACTAGAAATGATTGAGGAGTCTGCACCAAAGATCATTTCTAGAGATGAGAGAAGTGAGTATCGTATCGATACCGGGACAAAAGTATCGAAATTTCGATCCCCGCAACAACGCTATACTGAATAGTAAATGGACGCATCCAATGCATTCTCTGCTGCAGGAAGCAAAATCCCCTGTATGGAATCCCTCTATATAACTTTGTCACTACTGTAGTTAGGGCTCGGCGATGACATTTATTTTGTATAAGTGGTAAAAAAAGAAACGCGCACACTTACACGGTATCACCGCGATCCTCTTAACCCGTATAATTAAGATAACCGGTTTAAACCGTCCCGTGAACTACGTAAAAAAATAAGCACAAAGTAACTGAATTGCTTTTTATACAACCCTAAAAAAAAATGTTAATAATCATTAAAGGGTTATCTCCCTTCAGCAAAGACATTTATCATGTAGAGAAAGTTAATACAAGGCACTTACTAATGTATTGTTATCCATATTGCATCCTTTGCTGGTTGGGTTCATTTTTCAATCACATTATACACTGCTCGTTTCCATGGTAATGACCACCCTGTAATCGAGCAGTGGTCGCGCTTGCACACAATAGGAAAAAACACTGGACTCTCTGGTGGCTGGGACTGGGAGAGGTCGCATAGGCTAGTGCTTTTCCTATAGTGTGCAAGCATGACCGCTGCTGGATTTGCAGGGTGGTCGTAACCATGGAAACAAGCGGTATATAATGTGATTGAAAAATGATTCCAACTAGTATGGGTACTGGGTAGCAATATGGATAACATTACATTAGTAAGTGGCTTGTATTAACTTTCTCTACATAATGCTACTTGCTGAAGTGACAAAACCCCTTTAAAGGGGTTCGGCACTTTGTTTAAACTGATCTATCCTCTGGATAGATCATCATCTGATCGGCGGGGGTCCGACACCTGGGACCCCCGCCGATCAGCTGTTTGAGAATGCAGTCGTGCTCCAGCAGCACCGCAGCCTTCTCACTGTTTACCGCCGGCCCAGTGACGTCATGACTAGTATCAATTTGCCTAGGCGGGGCTAAGCTCCATTCAAGTGAACAGAGCTTAGCCCCGCCCAGGCCAGTGATGCTAGTCGTGACGTCACTAAGCCTGCGGTAAACAGTGATAAGGCCGCGGCGCTGCTGGAGAGCCGCTGCCTTCTCAAACAGCTGATCGGCAGGAGTCCCGGGTGTCAGACCCCTGCCGATCAGATGCTGATGATCTATCCAGAGGATAGATCATCAGTTTAAATAAAGTGCAGAACCCCTTTAAGTCTCGTCCCCAAAATAGTACCAATGAAAAGTGTCTGCAAAAACAAACCCATATACAGCTACATCTATTGTAGAAATAGATGTTAGGACTTTCGTTATGCAGCAATTCAAAAAGTTAAATTTTGCTGCTATTGTGCAGAAGTATTAAAAAACACCTAGCAATTACATATGCTGTAACTGTACGGACTGGTGGAATACAAGTAACATACTAGTTATGTCACACAGTCAATGATGTAAGTTTAGGGCTACATGCACACGACCGTATGTGTTTTGCAGTCCGCCCAAAAAAAAACGGATGACATCTGTATGCCAACCGTGTTTTTTTTTTTTTTTTTGCGGATCCATTGTAACAATGCCTAAAAGGAACAAGAATAGGACATGTTCTATTTTTTTTTTTGCGCAGGGCTACGGAACGGACATACTGATGCGGACAGTACACGGTGTGCTGTCCGCATTTTTTGCGGACCCATTGAAATGAATGGGTGTGCATCCTATCCGCAAAAAACGGAACGGACACGGAAGCAAACAACGTTTGTGTGCATGTAGCCTAAAGTGCGCAAAACCACCATGGTGTCCCTAAAAATACAATTCTGACCCCTCACACCTGATCAGCCATTTGGCATTAGCTTCCACTGCTGGAATATTGCTGAACAGCTGATTGGTGGGGCTTCGGGCTCCCGGTGATCAGCTAGCGATGGCCTGTCCTGAAGGTGTACAACCTCTAATATGTTAATTATAGTGCAGCTCACCCTGCAAAACTGAATGCAAAAACAAAACTTCCTGTGGCCTTAAAGGGGTACTCCAGCTTTAGGCAACTTTTTACATTTGGCCAGTACTGCGCTGTAGAAATCCACTCGCTTTGTTCCAGTGCAGAAGCTGCTGTCACCAATGCTTTTGGTCTGAATGGGGTCATGAGCGCCACCAGAGGTCGCAATAACGCCTGTACAAGCGTCATAGACTCCTGTTCAGGCAATTTTACGCTTTGAAAAAAGGCTGCGTGTAAATACGCATTAAGGCTTTTCATGTAGTTAACCAGCGCACTGCATGCTGTGAATCTCATGGGCAGCACAGCAATACTGCTGTTGCCCAAAACATCCAATAGCTAAGCTCCTTACTCGCAGGTGTAGGGTTGGTAGTAAGTAAGGAGCTGGTTATTAGGGAGGGAGGCTGCTCCTTGGCCAATTTTGGGGCGCTGCTTCTCCATGCTGCTCCAAAGTCCCTGACTATGTAGGCTAACTAGTGGCTGACACAGGAAAGATCCGTGAAGATGGGTGGGGAGGCCAACTGATGTCTGGGGACAAGCTGATAAGGAGCTGTGGACGACAGCAGAGCACTGATCTTTGCTCTGCACCGGGGTAATGGGATCAGTGACCTAACACAAGTCCTAGGCATGACCTGATAGGGTATCTGTCAGTATAACACTGCCAGGCATAATACATTGTGATACCGTAGTAGTGTAGTATATTACCAAAGATTGCAAGTTCAGGTTCCCTAATGGGATAAAGAAAAATAAATTCCTTCCCAGGAGCGCAAATTGCAGTCCGCAGTGCACGGGCAGCAACCGTGGGGCCGCCGCATCCGTGATGTGGGGTGTACATGGCCGGTGCTCGCGTATTGTGGATCTGCTGTATGCAGGCCGGGCAACAGCAGTGAGCATGAGCCCTACCGGTCTCCTCTAGAATGTCGAAATAGAAAATGTAGACAATTTTACATTTATCCAACATCCTACACTAAATATGAGACTACTGCCGCCATAACAGTGCGATAGTGCCCACGTAACACTGCCATACATAGTGCTTCCATATGCACTTGCCACATGATTCTGTATATGGTGCCCCCATAACAGAGCCATAAATAACACTCCAGGACTGTTCTGTGATTATTTGGCTATAACTGCCCAGCATTCATCACAGGCCCAGTCACCCCACCTAGGGGCTTACTAGTGCTCTCATTGCCCACAGCACCTCTTAGACTAGGCCAGTATCGATGAAGATCTGAGACGGCTGAGTGATGCGGCAAATAGCTGGCAACCCACGTAAATTGACAAATCAGCTGCCTCCGGGTGATGGCGCACAGGGCAGTTAGGATGCAGGGTTTTATTGTATCAAGCTGAAATTACTTAAATCATTCCCATTATGCAGAACACCAGGGTTTAATGAGGCTGCTAAACTGAAAACCACATCCTGAATGCATGTCCGAACTGCCCTGTGTGCGCGACATGTGGCTCTGCTACATGCCCATTACACACATGATTCTGCCATATGCATGTTGCACACAGCTCTAGTACATGATCATTACACAGATGGCTTTTATTATCTACAGATTGCATACACAGCTTTGCTACATGCCCATTACACAGAGAGCACTGCTATATGCACATTACACACAGAAAGCTGTACAACATAGCCCTGCTCCATACAATAAGGAGCCTATATATTCAGCACAATCCTACAGTGTGCTGTTTAGTATGGAGCTACGCCTAGTGAGGGAGGTGTCAGGGGGCGGAGCTTTTCTGGAGAAGGGCGGGGCTTCCAGACCTCACAGGCTGCTGATACAGCGCTCCGGACTAGAAAAAGACCTTGTGTAGAAATATGCATGAGGCTTTTTTTTTTTTTTTTTTAGAGAGTAAAATTGTCTGTGCAGGCGTGATTGCGACCTCTAATAGGAGATAAGCATCTCTGCTGGGACCCCCACTGAGGAGGGGGACCCCGTTCATTCAAATGACTGGAGCAGCAGGTTGCAGTTGATCACTACTGCTCCATTCATTCTCTGTGGCACTGCCAGAGATGGTAGTACAGCCTTCAGATCCGCCAAATGCCCATCATTTTGCTGATAATTCAGTGGAGTTTAAGGCTACATTCACACGTCCGTGGTGTGTTGCGGACCTGCAAATTGCAGGTCCGCAACACACCAGCCCGTCACCCCCATAGAAATGCCTATTCTTGTCCGCAAGCTGCGGACAAGAATAGGACATGCTCTATCTTTTTGCGGAGCTGCGGACCCAAAATCAGGGCCGCGCTCCGCAATTGCGGCTGCAGACAGCACACTGTGTGCTGTCCGCATCCATTCCGTCGCCATAGAGAATGAATGGGTCCGCACCCATTCCGCAAAATTGCGGAAAGGATGCGGACCCATTTTGCGGACGTGTGAATGGAGCCCAAGTCTGTAATTAAATCGGTAACTGACAGGTGTTACAGACTTGGTGTGTTCACCCACTTCAGCTCCTGGCAGTATGTGGATGGATTTCTGCAAGACTGATTCAGAGGAATGGGGCAACCATAGAAATGTCCTGAAACAAATCTGCAGCATGTGAATGTGTTCTAAATCTTTTGGCAAGACATTGAGTGGATGAAGAGTGAGCATTAATCCATCTCTCTGTATGCAGGATAACTGGGATGATGAAGAGGAAGCGGAAAATAAACAAGAAGCCCAAAAAATAGGTAAGAAATAGTATGTCATGTAATGAACATCTTTATATAGCGCCAACATATTCTGCAGCGCTTTGCAATTAGAATGTAGTTGTGATCCTAAAAGACTAGGAATTTGGTGTACTGCAGAGATGTATGAAAAGGGCTATGTGAATCCAGTTATTACAGATGTTGGGGCGACCTACTCAGGAAAATGCAATTTGTGTGACACTTATTTGGCTGACTAGGTATAGGGCTGGGGCTTAAAGGGGTTCTCAGTTTAGCAAATAGCATTAATCACGTAGAGAAAGTTAATACAAGAGACTTACTAATGTAATGTGATTGCCCATATTGCTTCCTTTGCTGGCTGGATTCATTTTTCCATCACATTATACACTGCTTGTTTCCATGGTTACGACCACCCTGCAATCCATCAGTGGTGGTCAAAGCACCAATGTCTCTGGTTGCTGACAGTGGGAACGCACATAGGCTGTTGCTTTTTTTTTTTTTTTCCTATAGTGTGCAAGCACGACCACCTCTGATGGACTGCAGGGTGGTCATAACCCCTGGATACAAGCAGTGTATAATGTGATGAAAAATGAAACAAGTCAGCAAAGGAGACAATCACAATACATTAGTAAGTGTCTTGTAGTAACTTTCTCTACATAATAAATGCTATTTGCTGAAGTGACACAACACCTTTAAATGAGTTATAAAATGCTCCAAATTTATGAACGGTGCAGAGCATTTTTGGCCCCAAACATTGGTGTAAATATCAGGAACAGAAATGTTGAATATGCCCACAAGTTGAGCCAAATGTAAATTTATCATGACTCATGTTCTATTTTGATGAATTCAATGCTATCTTTGCATTTTTGCAGTCATTCGTGCACCTTTGGACACTAATAAATCAGGTTCCCATTGTTCGGTCATATCTAGTTCTGTTCAAACAAAGTATATCAATTTCTGCCACATTGAGTTTCCCTAAATATAATGGTTTTACCAATGTATTACAACGTTCAGTACCTGTGTGAACAGCCAGAGAATCGCGTCGGGTCATGTCTTCTGTGCTGCGGTGACACAACCGAGGATCAGGTCTAATGCAGGAGGCCTAATGACCATGCTGCACATGAACACAGAGAAAGGACTTTGAGAACACGTTCTGTACTGTTGATGAAGGGCTTATGCAGTGGCTTAATAGACATCCCCCTATCCAGAGTATAGGTCATAAATAACTCCTGGCACCCCTACTGAAACGCTATTTTAAGGGGAAGTGTCACTCGCATGGCTTTCTTTGCAAAATGACCTATGCGTCGTCCCCTTTGTAGAGGCTGTGCAGTGTAATTGCCACCGCTCATCCCATTCAAGTGAATAGGATGAGCGGTTGTAATTATATTGCGACACTGCACAGGTAATTTTGAAGCGGACGCCACACCTGTATAAACGCTGCTACCCCTTCAAAAAGCTGATCGGCAGGGCTACTGGGAGTCGGTCCCCCGCCAATCTGATATTTATCACCTATCCAGAGGATAGGTCATCAGTATTGAGCCACTGGGCAGCCCCCTTTAAGCTGTCTGCTAGCCTTTGATCTTTTATAGATACCACTCAGCCATAGCATGAAGTTATTAGCGTCTCAAGACCATGGACACCTGGCAAGGGGTGGGACATATTAGGCAGCAAGGAAACAGTCAGTTGACTTGTTAGAAGTAGGAAAAATGTGGAACTGTGAGGATATGAGTGACTTTAATAACTGCCAATAATTTATATACCAAGAGAAACTTAGGATCTTCTGTTTTATCAAACAGGCTATAGCAATAAAGCACGGATTATACAGGAAAATGTTATCCCTTGACTCTGTTTTCCTATGACCAATCAAAGATATGATATGAATATGATAAAATATTCAGCTCGGCAATCAGACTAGGGAAAATAACTTTCCAAGGGTTTAGTCCTCTTTTCAAATAATGTCAGATCTTCCATTAACAATATGCATCTTTGCTCAAATAATCAGCATTATGGAGGCACCTAACACTATATATTCCCACAGTATGGGGACTCTTGGCTATATACCGAGAGAAATATCTTACAGTCCTGGTCAAAAGTTTAAGACCACTTGAAAAATGGCAAACAATCATATTTATTATGGCTGGATCTTAACAAGGTTCCAAGTAGAGCTTCAACATGTAACAATAAAAAATGGGAGTGAGACTAAACATTTTTTGAGCATTCAATTTAATGAAAACAATGAATAAACTGAAACAGGCTGATCAAAAGTTTAGGACCACACCTCCAAAAAAAAACAAGACCCCCCCCCCCCCCCTTCCAAAAACAGAAATCCAACTTCCAAACATGAACTCAGTAATGAGTAGCTCCGCCGTTATTGTTTCACTTCAAAAATTTGTTTCGGCATGCTTGATGCAAGCGTTTCCATGAGGTGAGTGGGAACATTTCTCCAAGTGGTGAAGACGGCCACACGAAGGCCATTTACTGTCTGGAACTGTTGTCCATTTTAGTAAACTTCCCTTGCCATCCATCCCCAAAGGTTCTCAATTGGATTTAGATCAGGGGAACACGCAGGATGGGCCAAAAGAGGGATGTTATTCTCCTGGAAGAAGTCCCTTGTCCTGCGGGCATTGTGTACTGTAGCTTTGTCCTGTTGAAAAACCCAGTCGTTACCACACAGGCGAGGGCCCTCAGTCCTGAGGAATGTTCTCTGCAACATCTGGACATAGCCAGCGGCCGTTTGACGCCCCTGCACTTCCTGAAGCTCCATTGTTCCACTGAAGGAAAAAGCACCCCAGACCATTATGGCGCCCCCTCCACTGTGGCGCGTAGAAAACCTCTCAGGTGGGATCTGCTTGTCATGCCAGTAACGTTGGAAACCATCAGGACCATAAAGGTTACATTTTTTTCTCATCAGAGAATAAAACTTTCTTCCACTTTTAAATGTCCCATGTTTGGTGCTCTCTTGCAAAGTCCAAACGAGCAGTTCTGTGGCGTTGTGGGGCTGCAGTCAGCCTTAATTTTGGTCGAGGATCGTCCAGTGTCTTGAACAGCCAATTGGATCCTCCAGCTCAGTGCTGATGAAATTTTTTGGGGTCTTCCACTTGACTTTTTTGTTTCATAACCCTCAGGATCATTTTCCAAATGACTGTCTTACTGCGTCACACCTCAGTAGCGATGGCGCGCTGTGAGACCCTGCTTATGCAGTTCAACAACCTGACCACGTTCAAAAAGGGAGTTTTTTTGCCTTTGCCATCACAACGTGTGACTACCTGACAGAAAATGACAATGAATCCACATCTTTGCACAGATTTGGCCTTTTTAAGGCATGTGGTATCGTTTTCAATTAATTGAATGCTCAAAAAATGTTTTGTCTCACTCTCATTTCTTCTTGTTGCATGTTGAAGCTCTACTTGGAACCTTGTTAAGATCCAACAATGTAAAATATGATTTTTTTTGCCATTTTTCAAGTGGTCTTAAACTTTTGATCAGGACTGTATTAATATCACTAGCAGTAAACCAATATACATTACCGGGTCAAAGGTAGACAGAGTTCAGATGGGACCAGTTCTCAAGAACTTTCCTAGTAATCCAAAAAATAATCCACGTTTCTTCTGGTAAAGTTTTCTTTTGAGTTTTTCTTTTGGTCTTGGATGGATGGATCCCGTGATGCCCTGCATATGAATAATTATTCCGTTACTTAAGATTAGGGATTTCCAATCAGGTAAAGTGGGTGTATTCGCATGCTAATAACACAATGATGTCATATTAACCCTTGACATGGTATAAAACAAATGATAAAATATAATATTGTCCATCTGCCTCCAGATGGCATTGTGGTACTGCAGATTAATATAACAACCTTAAACATTAATTCTAAATACCTAATAATACGTTCACGTGACCTTCTTAACCTTTTTAATATACATCATTGAGGAAGGTCTTTTCCTGACACTTTAAATTACCTATAAACTAGACTTGTTGAAGTCACTGTCTTCTATCTTTCTGAATATGTTTATTGATAATGATTTATAACTGCCTTGATACTCTGCATCGGGACTTGTATATTTTACTTATCTACATGAATGAATAACTATCGTCTGAAATAGCATTCTTAGAAATCCAATTACCAGAAACTTACTTCAGTGTTTCTGTATCTTCTACAGGATACATTCTAAATGACACATACATGGTATAATATTAATATATATTTATATATCGATACATTGTTGCATGAATTGTTGGTTTAAATATGTTGTAAAACTATACCATACAGAAATATATATATAATATAATTATGAATATATGAATTGAACCTCATACAGCAGGTGTGCCTTAAGAATATGAATTCTTATCTTGTCATGGCTTATCCATTAAACAACAACATTGTTCCCTTCAGACAGACCTGTCCGAGGAAGCTAGTGTACTCCCCATAGATAAACCCATATCTTTAGCAATAACTTTTAAAATATACACTGCATGCAGAATTATTAGGCAAATGCGTATTTTGACCACATCATCCTCTTTATGCATGTTGTCTTACTCCAAGCTGTATAGGCTCGAAAGCCTACTACCAATTAAGCATATTAGGTGATGTGCATCTCTGTAATGAGAAGGGGTGTGGTCTAATGACATCAACACCCTATATTAGGTGTGCATAATTATTAGGCAACTTCCTTTCCTTTGGCAAAATGGGTCAAAAGAAGGACTTGACAGGCTCAGAAAAGTCAAAAATAGTGAGATATCTTGCAGAGGGATGCAGCACTCTTAAAATTGCAATGCTTCTGAAGCGTGATCATCGAACAATCAAGCGTTTCATTCAAAATAGTCAACAGGGTCGCAAGAAGCGTGTGGAAAAACCAAGGCGCAAAATAACTGCCCATGAACTGAGAAAAGTCAAGCGTGCAGCTGCCAAGATGCCACTTGCCACCAGTTTGGCCATATTTCAGAGCTGCAACATCACTGGAGTGCCCAAAAGCACAAGGTGTGCAATACTCAGAGACATGGCCAAGGTAAGAAAGGCTGAAAGACGACCACCACTGAACAAGACACACAAGCTGAAACGTCAAGACTGGGCCAAGAAATATCTCAAGACTGATTTTTCTAAGGTTTTATGGACTGATGAAATGAGAGTGAGTCTTGATGGGCCAGATGGATGGGCCCGTAGCTGGATTGGTAAAGGGCAGAGAGCTCCAGTCCGACTCAGACCCCAGCGAGGTGGAGTACTGGTTTGGGCTGGTATCATCAAAGATGAGCTTGTGGTGCCTTTTCGGGTTGAGGATGGAGTCAAGCTCAACTCCCAGTCCTACTGCCAGTTTCTAGAAGACACCTTCTTCAAGCAGTGGTACAGGAAGAAGTCTGCATCCTTCAAGAAAAACATGATTTTCATGCAGGACAATGCTCCATCACACGCGTCCAAGTACTCCACAGCGTGGCTGGCAAGAAAGGGTATAAAAGAAGAAAATCTAATGACATGGCCTCCTTGTTCACCTGATCTGAACCCCATTGAGAACCTGTGGTCCATCATCAAATGTGAGATTTACAAGGAGGGAAAACAGTACACCTCTCTGAACAGTGTCTGGGAGGCTGTGGTTGCTGCTGCACGCAATGTTGATGGTGAACAGATCAAAACACTGACAGAATCCATGGATGGCAGGCTTTTGAGTGTCCTTGCAAAGAAAGGTGGCTATATTGGTCACTGATTTGTTTTTGAATGTCAGAAATGTATATTTGTGAATGTTGAGATGTTATATTGGTTTCACTGGTAAAAATAAATAATTGAAATGGGTATATATTTGTTTTTTGTTAAGTTGCCTAATAATTATGCACAGTAATAGTCACCTGCACACACAGATATCCCCCTAAAATAGCTAAAACTAAAAACTACTTCCAAAAATATTCAGCTTTGATAATGAGTTTTTTGGGTTCATTGAGAACATGGTTGTTGTTGTTCAATAATAAAATTAATCCTCAAAAATACAACTTGCCTAATAATTTTGCACTCCCTGTAATGTCCGTTCATATTCACAATTTTATTTTTTTTATAACCTGAACTTGCAATGAACTTATCTTGGCCTCTCCAGCCACATAACAGAACTTTTGGTTCAAGCTGATTTTATTCTTAAAGGGAACCTGTCACCAGGATTTTGTATATAGAGCTGAGGACATGGGTTGCTAGATCGCTGCTTGCACATTCGCAATACCCAGTCCCCATAGCTCTGTGTGCTTTTATTGTGTATAAAAACCGATTTGATACATATGCAAATTAACCTGAGATGAGTCAGAGCTTGAAAATATGACTTCTCTGGTCACACAAGTAAGATATGACTCTTTTATGTTAATTTGCATATGTATCAAATCTTTTTTTTTTTTTACACAATAAAAGCACACAGAGCTATGGGGACTGGATATTGCGGATGTGCTAGTGGCCATCTAGCAACCCATGTCCTCAGCTCTATACACAAAATCCCGGTGACAGGTTCCCTTTAAAGGCAATGAGCATTCATTTTAGCTATAATATCGTTAGATAATATTGTATAATTATGAAAATGCACAACAGTCACATGGGCTAGTTGCAGCTAGGGTTGGGCGATATCAAAAATATTCAGACGATAACGATATATATCGCGATAAATACCCGTTCAAAAGAAAAATACAAGGAGACGTTATACTGTATGGGGGCAGCCACAAGGAGACGTTATACTGTATGGGGGCAGCCACAAGGAGACGTTATACTGTATGGGGGCAGCCACAAGGAGACGTTATACTGTATGGGGGCAGCCACAAGGAGACGTTATACTGTATGGGGGCAGCCACAAGGAGACGTTATACTGTATGGGGGCAGCCACAAGGAGACGTTATACTGTATGGGGGCAGCCACAAGGAGACGTTATACTGTATGGGGGCAGCCACAAGGAGACGTTATACTGTATGGGGGCAGCCACAAGGAGACGTTATACTGTATGGGGGCAGCCACAAGGAGACGTTATAATAGTCTTGTGGCCACAAGGAGACGTTATACTGTATGGGGGCAGCCACAAGGAGACGTTATACTGTATGGGGGCAGCCACAAGGAGACGTTATACTGTATGGGGGCAGCCACAAGGAGACGTTATACTGTATGGGGGCAGCCACAAGGAGACGTTATACTGTATGGGGGCAGCCACAGGCCACCATACATACAATAATACTTTACAATATACTTTTCCAGCGGCTGCCTCGCTTGTGTGCTCCGATTCTGACATCAGATGTCGGTGGGCGGAGATTTGAATATGGGAGCAAGGAGGAGGGAGAGCCAGGGGCGGCCCGCTGCGGGAAGTAATAAGTTAGTCATTTTGTCATTAGAGCACACAAGCGAGGCAGCCGCAGGAAAAGTCTCTCCCAGAGACACCCAGTACTCACACAGAGTTCGCCACATAGAACCGGCATGGGTAGGTGACGGACGGTGATGTCAGATGGTGGGTAGAGTCTGGAGACTTGAATAAGGGAGGCGGAGCAAGAAGGAGCCAGGAGCGAGAGGAAGTAATGTGTTTGTACTCACTACTCAGCGCTATGCAAGGTGCAGGGGCAGGCGGACGCAGATTAAGAAGTCACAAAATACTGCGGTAATTAGCAAACGGCGATATCGCAGTTTAATACCGCGGTATATCGTGAACACCGGTATACCGCTCAACCCTAGTTGCAGCTCGGCCCCATTGAAGTGAATGGGGCTGAGCTGCAATACCAGGCACTGCCAATATACAGTGTACGGCGCTGTGCTTAGAAATTGGCCATCGGCTCCCTGGAACAGCTGATTGAACGGGGTGCTGGGACTCGAGGCCCGCTGATGTGATAATTATGACCTATCCTGAGAAAAGGTCATCATTATCCATAGCTGGATAACCCCTTTAAGCATCTACTGCCTCAGGGCCCCTTCAGTGTTTTTGTAGAGTCCGCGCCTCAGTACAGGAGGGCTGTTCTGGTGACACAAGGGGAACCTACGCAGTATTAGGCAGGTGGTTTTATTCAGATTGATCGCTGTATATTAGTAGCATGAATATAATATAGATTTATAAAGTATTGTATATGAATACATAAACTGAAAATAGAAGTATGCTTGCTCAAAATTGGGGAAGATTACGTTGCATTTTTTTTTCTTCTGCCCTGTAGAACAGAAAGTCCCCGAAAAGAAAAAATTACTGGAAAAAATTAAAGAAAAAGAGAATCTTTCTAAAAAGAGACAAGAGGAAATGAAGAAGAGGGTAAGTAATGTGGAACCGTTTCATATAAGAATGCTTCATCTATGGACCATGACTTTCCACATTGAGTTGTCTCCAATTGTCTTATTTTGTTTTTTTTCTCTCCAGTTAGAGGAGCAAGAAGAACCAGTAAATTTGTCACCTGAGGAGCAATTGGCAGAGAAACTTCGGTTAAAAAAATTGCAAGAAGATGCGGATTTAGAATTAGCTAAAGAAGCTTTTGGTAAAGGCTCTTTTCTCCACAGAATTACTATGTATAGGTTAGGTTTTGACCCATACATCAGTTGTGCCTGGCCAGTTGTTTTATTCCAGGAGGCAGACACAACTGATGGGTGTGATAGTCCAGTGTTCAGACTAAGGGGCACACTTATTATACTGACATACACGTATATTGGGCATATTTCAGTCGCAGATGGCGGCTCAATGGTTAGTTGCACCTTTATCTGAGACTTCTTCCTGCTCATGCCAGGTCTAAAATTGTGTGCAGGCCGGTCTCATTTACCATTTTCTACGCCTGTTTTAGGAGTAAAAAATGGTTTAAATGTAGGACAACAAGGAAGCGGTCTTACATTTAGAAGCGGCGATGGATCCACCGAAGGTTTGTAGAGGCTGGCACCTCTTCATAACTCCGGCCGATGCGCAAGAGTTTATTAAGACCGGTGTCTAAAATGCAAGTCTTAATAAATGTGCCCCTAAGTGTCTGACAGCAAAATGCTGCATTCTTCTGTCTGGTGCAGTTTTACATCCGGCATCAAAACCGATGAGCTGGATGAAAATTATATCATTTTTCGGCAACAGTTCCCCCCCAGGCTTTCTTTACTACACCTGAGGGGAACAGAATATATATGAAGGGAGCCCTTACATGAGAGAATTTCTTCGCTAGTTATTCAGTTGTGAAGGGAAGCCTACTTGCCTGCTTTCCACCACTGGCTCCCGGGTCCTTCTCTCCAGTCTCGCTGCTCCGCTGTGCTTGCAAGTTGTCAACTTCCATTTTGACATCATCAAATGGTCCTGACGCAAGGGGAGCAGGTCACTGGTGCAGCTGTGTCGAAACTGGATAGGTCATCAGTATCTGATCGATTGCAGTCCAGCACTTGGGGACCCGTGGTGATCGGCTGTTTGAGAAGGTACCAGCTCTCGCAGTGGTAACTTCTCTAAGCTCACCAGTGTCGTACATTGTACAGTGGCTATGCTTTATATTGCAGCTCCGCCTCATTTACTTCAATAGGGCTGAGCTGTGCCTAGACCATGTGACGAGAAACATGGCGTCGCATGGCCTAGACAAAGCTGTGAGAAGGCCACGGTACTACTGCGAGTGCAGGTGCCTTTCTTAAACGGCTGATCAGCGGGAGCCCTTTGTGTTGGACCCCTAGCGATGAGATAATAGGTCATCAGTTAAAATATCTCGGAATACTCTGTAAGGGTACCTGTGCACTGTGCCGATATCTATGCAGAAAATCTCACACAGATGCTTACTATTTGTTGAGATTTGTGTGTTTTGATTTTCTGTGTATATTAACTTCCATTGAAGTCTATGGGGAAAGCGCAGTACATCAGCCACGGAACTGCACAAAATGTATTATTTTCTTTTTAAGAATGGTTTTTATACTAAACTGCATTTTCAGCTTGTGGCTTTTTGCACAGATATGTGCGTCACACTGAAAATACTGAAAAACATAGAAATGTACAGACATTTATGCTTCCCATTCATTTCAGTGGGAGATTTAGCGCAGATTCTTCCCGCAGATATAGCGTGCTGCTTCTTTTTTCCACATGGGAGAGAAAAAGCAAGTGCTGGCTCCCATTAAACTGAATAGGAGGCTATTTGAGGGGGGGGGACGCTTGTCATCTTGGTAAGTGATACAATGTTCTGCTTTGCTCATAGCTATGGTTTCCCCTATTCCTTTCACACAGGTGTAATCAATGTTACTGGAATTGATGCCATGAATCCATCCTCACGAGAGGACTTCACAGAATTTGGCAAGCTGCTTAAGGAGAAGATCACACAATATGAGAAATCAGTTTATTACCCTACTTTCCTAGAAACACTTCTGAGAGAGATCTGTATCTCGTGTGAGTAATGTACAGTCGTTTACAGAAAGCAGTATGTACAATGAGACTCTCAATGGCTGCCCTGATCAGTCACCATGTAAATAGCAAAATGATAAACTCAAGCATACTGCTGGCCAGATCTATACTAGCTGCTGGCCCGCTGTCATTGAATATGGCCCTTTTACATTTCCTGGTTAGTAATAAAATACTTCTTATGGGGCACAAAAATCATTGTGAGCAGCACATCACCCTGCAGAAACCGGGAAGTGTTGCTAACAGTATGCAAAGTGAATGGGGGATAAAGAGTCGTTGTGCTGGTCTTTCATCCCACGTTCAGTTTGCATCTTTCCATGTAAAAACAAGCGCTGATCAACTTGTGTATCATTGATCAGCACTCGTTTGGTGATGAAATTACCAGACGCAAAAGTACCATAAATATCAATTTACATCCCAGAAAGTCCCAAAAAGAGATAACAAAAGCAAGTACACATAGTTTCCCTAGTAACCATTTTGCCTGGCAATAAACTAAGTGGTCCTGACATTTGCATAAGGCCTGGGCTACACTAACTTTTTGTAGCGTGTGACTGATTTTAACTAATGAATGACAGCTGCAGTCCGCAAGATTGCATTCAACTAAATGTATTTGGACTGAAGCTGTAGTTAGTCGCAGTGTAGCCTCACCCTAAGGGCTCATTCAGACGGCCGTATGCTCTTTGCAAAAATGCAAACAAAGGTTACATTCCGTTTTTTGCTGACCCATAGACTTCAATGGGGCCATGTCCTGATTTTCACTGACAAGTATAGGACAGGTTTCATTTGTTTTGCAGAGCCATGGAATGGAAGAAAAGGGCCCCATAGAAGTAAATAAGGCAGCATCTAATCCGCAAAAAAAAAAATCTGCATTTTTGTGAACAGCATACGGCTGTCTGAATGAGCCCTAACACTGTAAAAACACATTAAAGGGGTATTCCAGTTATAACAAGTTATCCCCTAACCTGTGGCCACCTTTTTAAAACTGTTTTCTGACATTTAATTACTGATGACCTATTCTCAGGATAGATCATCAGTTTCTGATCAGTGGGGGTCCGACACACAGGACCCCCACTGATCAGCTGTTTGAGAAGGCAGTGGCGCTCCTGTGAATGCTGCAGCCTTCTCTGCTCACCAAGCACATCGCCATACATTGTATAGCGGCCGTGATTGGTATCACAGCATTTACTTATATGGGGCTGAGCTGCTCCTAGGCCACGTGACAGATGAACGTGTCATCACTGGTGTAGGGAAAGCTGGAGAAGGCTGCAGCGCTCACAGGAGAAGCAGGATAGGTCATCAGTATCAGTTCCCAGATAACCCCTCATGCATACAGAGAAATTTATCATGTCCTGCCTTTTAGAATTCTGTCTTGAAAAAGTTACAAAATGGGGCTTTTGTGACTCTGGGCAACAATCTTGTGACTTTCTGCATTTTTACACCATTCACTCCAGTTTTGGAAAGTGTGTGTGTGTGTGGTTAGCTCACTACTGCGAGCGCCACTGACTTCTCAGCCGATCCGCGTGTGTCCTGGGTATTGGACCCCCACCGATCAGATACTGATGACCTATCTAGAAGACAGGTCATCAGTATTCAAATCTCAGAAAACCCCTTTTAAGCTCTGCTGCATGTTTTCATGTATCTGGATATTTTAATTGGGAGGGTTCCTTTTTGTTGTCTTTTAGTGGAGCTTGACGACCTGAAGAAGGTGTCAAATTCCTTAACAGTTCTCTGCAGTGAAAAACAGAAGCAAGAGAAGGTAAGGATGAGCTCTAAGTTATCTGTGTACTATATTAGCAGTAACATGTGGGATGGAGCAGTCTTTAAAAAAGGACCTGTCCTGTCTCCTGACATGTCTATTTTAGCAAATAGGCCAAGTTCACACTTAAAATATTTCCATCAGTTATTGTGAGCCAAAACTAGTAGTGAAGCCTACTTACATATAAATTGATAACTGGGTTTTGCCTGTTCCCCTTGTCAAGGAGGTGCGTCCACACACTGCTCAATATGGGGTTATAGGTAAAGTTACAGTTTATGTAGTTAGTGGGGGACTATAAAAATCTTCTACGTTCTAGGATTGTTACACATGTACCTTCATGGCCTAGATGGGCTTCAGCAGTGCACTGAAACCATATAGAGCCTTTAGTCACCCTTTGGTTACTGTAAGGCACACCTTCAATGTTCTGCTGATTTCTTGCAAGACTTGCAGGGTTAGATCTAGCACAGAATTCTTATTGTAGTGGATGTAAAGTAATACATATGATTAGGAGGAACTCATTTTTTTTCTTTATCTCCGTTTAGCAAAATAAAGCCAAGAAGAAGAAGAAGGGAGTTGTTCCTGGTGGAGGTTTGAAGGCCAACATGAAGAATGATCTGGCTGATTATGGTGGCGTAAATGATGAATATGTACGAGAGTTTGAGGATTTCATGTGACACTCATTTAATACTCACGACTCTGAATGTGAGTGTCCTCTCCCCTCTTCAGGACTCTGCCAAATGCTACAGTCAAAGAATTTACACCCTTCACCCTGCCTGATGGTCAGGATGGGTGACTTTGGATACAATAGGGTTAATAAACCCTTACACCCTACATATTTGCTCATGCACTATATTTCCTGGCC
Source organism: Bufo bufo (assembly GCF_905171765.1). Taxonomy (NCBI): domain Eukaryota; kingdom Metazoa; phylum Chordata; class Amphibia; order Anura; family Bufonidae; genus Bufo; species Bufo bufo. The sequence continues at coordinate 721,894,183 of NC_053389.1, read as the reverse complement.
TGTGATCTCTTCCTCTCTGCTTGTAGCATACATGTACACTTGTGCCATGTTACAAGCAGAGTGGTCTGTGCTTCCCTCCCCCTCCCCCCACACACACATGAGAAGAAACCCTTTTTAAGCAGTGCTGGTCTCCTAGTAAGCTTCATCTCTCTCCTCCATGAATCTTTTCATATATGGCACTGGTTCCTCCTCTGGCCCCATTAGGTTTACATGGCATTTGCTGAGCCTTGTGCTAAGCTCTGGCTTGTGCTCAGACTTGCTCTTGACGCAGCTCAGTGCTTTTTCATATGTTTAATATAAAGACTTAAAACCACATGGAATTGTCTTGAACTCTGCTACCATGAACATGCAGGAACCACAGATGCCTCTGATCCTGGGGTTATTGGTCCACAGAGAGAGAGACTTTAGCTATCATTGTGAATCTGCGTGCCACGTGTAATGCCCATTGCTAAAAGATCACAAATTAATGGGTCTTTTAACTTCTTTTTTTTTTGGGTGGCTTGATATTTATTTAGTAGTCAAATATTGCAGTGGTTTCAAGATTGGTTAGATGCTTTCTGACTCTCGCTCAGAGGTGCAGGGTCCGACCCTTTCTCTTAAATTCTGCTCACTTAACGGATGACGCTTTGCAAGCAGGTCCTTCCATGGGAGAATTGTTATATTAACAATGAGACTGCAATGTTTGTTTTATAAGACAACTAATTTAATAAATTCACACTTGTGACAAGGTGGCTGCTATAATCTCTGGTGCAGTTACGGGGTGCTGTCCTCATATCCCCATTTCCACCCCTGCGCCCCCCTGGCATTTCACACTCCGATGCTCTCCCTTGCCCTGCGCTGGATCGTGCAGGACAAGGGCGCTTTTGTTTATATCATTACACTGCTCGGCGGAGGCTTCCGCCCATTAGTGCCGATGCAGTCACCAGGCTCACTGCTAGGCGGAAGCCTCAGCCTAGCTTTCCCTATGGAGAGCCTGGTACGTCACCAGATCTCCAGAAAATGCCTTTGCCCTGCACGATACAGCACAGGGCAAAGGAGAGCATCAGTGCATGAGGTTGAGTAGGGGAAGAAGGGGATATGTCTGGGTTCTGCTCTGAACCCAGACAACCCCTTTAAGAGGCTTTCTCCAGAATCGACACAGTGGGTTGCAGCTGTTGACCACCATGGTACCTTCACATGACAAGTGGTGAATCTGGACAATGTGTGATCGTGTTAAGATCACAACATTGGGGATGCATGGAAACGAGCAGTATGGGAATGGAGGAGAGTTTTTAAAGGTAAGTATATTCATAGAAAATATTTTTGGGGAACTTTTGGCTGGTTTTATTTTGGCAGTACTATGTCCTTCTCTAGCAGTCGGCACAAATGATAAGTTCTCTTCTATATACAGTCAGGTCCATAAATATTGGGACAACGACACAATTGTAACATTTTTGGCTCTATACACCACCACAATGGATTTGAAATGAACAAGATGTGCTTTAACTTCAGACTGTCAGCTTTAATTTGAGGGTATTTTCATCCAAATCAGGTGAACGGTGTAGGAATTACAACAGTTTGCATATGTGCCTCCCACTTGTTAAGGAACCAAAAGTAATGGGACAATTGTCTTCTCAGCTGTTCCATGGCCAGGTGTGCATTATTCCCTCATTATCCCAATTACAATGAGCAGATAAAAGGGCCAGAGTTCATTTCAAGTGTGCCATTTTCATTTGGAATCTGTTGCTGTCAACTCTCAAGATGAGATCCAAAGTGCTGTCACCATCAGTAAAGCAAACAATCAGTAGGCTGAAAAAAACAAAACAAACCCGTCAGATGGCAAAAACATTAGGCGTGGCCAAAACAACTGTTTGGAACATTCTTAAAGAGGGAATGCATCGGTGAGCTCAGCAACACCAAAAGACCTGGAAGATCACGGAAAACAATTGTGGTGGCTGACCGAAGAATTATTTCCCTGGTGAAGAAAACACCTTTCACAACAGTTGGCTAGATCAAGAACACTCTACAGGAGGTAGGTGTATGTGTGTCAAAGTCGACAATCAAGAGAAGACTTCACCAGAGTGAATACAGATTGTTCACCACAAGATGTAAAACATTGGTGAGCCTCAAAAACAGGAAGGCCAGATTAGAGTTTGCCAAACGACATCTAAAAAAGCCTTCACAGTTCTGGAACAACATCCTATGGACAGATGAGACCAAGATCAACTTGTACCAGAGTGATGGGAAGAGAAGAGTATGGAGAAGGAAAGGAACTGCTCATGATCCTAAGCATACCATCTCATCAGTGAAGCATGGTGGTGGTAGTGTCATGGTGTGGACATGTATGGCTGCCAATGGAACTGGATCTCTTGTATTTATTGATGATGTGACTTCTGACAAAAGCAGCAGGATGAATTCTGAAGTGTTTTGGGCAATATTATCTGCTCATATTCAGCCAAATGCTTCAGAACTCATTAGACGGCGCTTTACAGTGCAGATGGACAATGACCCAAAGCATACTGCAAAAGCAACCAAAGAGTTTTTTAAAGAAAAGAAGTGGAATGTTATGCAATGGCCAAGTCAATCACCTGACCTGAATCCGATTGAGCATGCATTTCACTTGCTGAAGACAAAACTGAAGGGAAAATGCCCCAAGAACAAGCAGGAACTGAAGACAGTTGCAGTAGAGGCCTGGCAGAGCATCACCAGGGATGAAACCCAGCATCTGGTGATGTCTATGCGTTCCAGACTTCAGGCTGTAATTGACTGCAAAGGATTTGCAACCAAGTATTAAATTGTGAAAGTTTGATTTCTGATTATTATTCTGTCCCATTACTTTTGGTTCCTTAACAAGTGGGAGGCACATATGCAAACTGTTGTAATTCCTACACTGTTCACCTGATTTGGTCTGCAGTTAAAGCACATCTTGTTCGTTTCATTTTAAATCAGTTGTGGTGGTGTATAGAGCCAAAAATGTTAGAACTGTGTCGATGTCCCAATATTTATGGACCTGGCTGTATGTGGTAAACCATTGTCAGTTTACTGGTGTTGAGGGGAAGATGTTATCTGCAAGGTTAATTCTCATGATAGTAAGTGTAGAATTGGGAGAATAGTATGACTGCTCTATTCTCTTGATGGATCTAGATCACGGTTTCTCAACTCCAGTCCTCGGGGCCCACCTACCAGTCATGTTTTCAGGATTTCCTTAGTATTGAGAAGGTGATATAATTAGTGTCCATGCATCACGACTTGCCACGAGGAGCGGAGTTGAGAAACCCTGGTTTAGATGAAGGTGTCCACAGAAGAGCACTGCATGAATCAGTATAATGTGTGATGCTCTAATTGAGTCACTTACAGGGGAGCTGTCTGGTCTCAATAAATGATCTCGCTGACTGGGGAGCTTAGTCAGGACAGGAAATGAAAAACATCTACCAATTTCATAAAATAAGTTACATAGAATATTCACATTTATATAAAAAGAAACAAATTGTTTCCCTTTAACAGCTATTTACAACATTTTGTGGCTATCACTGAAGGTGTCTTAAAGTACCAGATAAAATGTTAGTTTAAAATAAAACTATAAAAAGCAAGTTACAGGGTGCTGTCGGTACAAAGAAAATGTATTGTAAAATCCCTTAAAGTGAATTACAGGCACGGAGTAGTGTCTTTCAGAGGCGCACACAGTCTCCTTCCTTAGACACGTTTATGTACAGAAGTGCAGAGTTTTAAAGAGACAGGAACCCAGAAGTAAACTCCAAGTTTTTGGTCGGCATGAAATTATAGCATTCAGTAAAACATAGACTTCATTAGTCATAATCTCAAACCTTAATATGCCAAGCTACGTGTTAAAGAGATTTAACAGGCATGATATCTTGGACTTATTTCTAATAATTCACTTGAATGGGTCCACAATCCGGAAGGCTAAACATGGTGTTTTTGTTATTTTTTTGCAGACGGTTTAAGGACCCGTTCAAGTTGACTGGGTCTGGATCTGTCTGCGGCAGTTTCGCGGATTAGTGTCTGTGCATTGGGGACCGCAAATTGCGATCCCCAGTGCACGCAATGACTGTATGCATGAGCCCTAAAATACACAAGTGTGAACGAGCCTTAGTGAAATGCTGTAAAGCATTATTCATTCTTTTGTGTTTTTACTGCTGCAAATCCTGGCCTGACTGATGCTGTAAGCTCAGGTCATTACTCACGGTTGGGCCAGTGTTTGCGGCTGCAGTTATAGCCATCTGAAAGAAGCTCAAATAGATTTCTTTTCTTTTTTTGTTAGGGTAGATTTGTAGCAGAAAATCTGCTCCGTTTGGTGAATGGGACAGTTGCAAAGAAATTGCTTCAACAAAATTTGCTCAATGTGAATTCACTCTTACATCGCATTCAGATGAATGTAATGTGGGTAGATTCTAGTGTTCACATTACAGCAGCAAATCTCAGCCCAACTGTGGGTCTAAGGGTACGACCACACAGCTATATGGGTAGCGGGATCTAGTTACCCTGAGACCACGCTATTTAGTCTGTATTGTTAATGGCCATGCGGCACCTGCAACACCCGTATCCTAGCGGCAGAGCAAAGGAACCACCCACACTCCCTCCTGAACTGCTTTACTCCTCACATATGTGACTGAGCAACCAGTTTGGTGTTGTGGTGCCCAATACGTGTCCTGCCATTCACAGACAGCCACCATCACTTTCGTTTGCAGTGGTGTTGTGAATAAGAAACCTGGACTACTACGGCCTGGAACTGTATCCTCTTTAGCAAAACATCCTGGTTCTTTTTGGGATCCCATGACTGTTCAAGTATGGAAGCCTCGTGGTGAGTACTTCAATCATGCCTTTGCTGTGGAGCAACACTGCACCACCTGCTGGTGTGAGGATGAAGGGAGCCATCACATATGAAAGTCGGTGACTCCTAGTATTGATAAGAGGGCCTTAGTCGTATGCGCCGGACAGCCTGCAACCACGTGCTGCCTCTCATGGCAAGACTTCCAACTGGCATTATTCAGCAGGATAATGCTTACCGGCACACAGCAAGGGTTTCCCAGTAATGTCTGAGATTGCAACACTTTCTTGGCCTGCCATTGACCAGATTTATTGCCAGTTATAAAACTATCGAGCAGTTATAAAACTAGCTGGGATGTCAGCTTCAGCAACCTATGAGTGTGCAGGATCTACTGGACCAGCTATGGGCAAATGTGCTTAAGGACACCATATGAAACCTGTATACCTCCGTGCCCAACCATATCTCATCTTGTATCCACGCTAGAGGCTGCCCAACAGGTACTAGAGCTTCCTTCCAATTGTAATTTTCTCAATAAACGTATCATTTCGCTCTAACATTGTGATTAGAGATGAGCGAATTAACGTATCCGTCCCGTTAAGCAGGAGAGGACTCCCCTGCATAACGGAAACGGGACGGATTCGTTTTGCAGCCCATAGACTTCTATTAAGACGGAATGAATAATGTAATGCCTCTAAAGGCATTCCGTCATAGAATTGCATTATGGTCTGTGGTAACGGAATCCGTAACACAATTCTGCTTTTACCAACAAACGAAGCGTGAACTAATTTCAAAATATTACATTTGCTCATCTCTAATTGTGATCACATCAGTGGATATAAAAAGTCTACACACCCATGTTAAAATGTCAGGTTTCTGTGATGTAAAAAAATGAGAAAAAGATAAATCATTTCAGAACTTTTTCCACCTTTTAATGTGACCTATAAACTACAACTCAATTGAAAAACAAACTAAAATCTTTTAGGTGGAGGGAAGAAAACAAAAACAACTAAATTAATGTGGTTGCATAAGTGTGCACACCCTCTTATAACGGGATGTAGCTGTGTTCAGAATTAAGCAATCACATTCAAAATCATGTTAATAAGGAGTCAGCATACACCTGCCATCATGTAAAGTGCCTCTGATTAACCCCAAATAAAGTTCAGCTGCTCTAGTTGGTCTTTCCTGAAATGTTCTTAGTCGCATCCTACAGCAAAAGCCATGGTCCACAGAGAGCTTCCAAAGCATCAGAGGGATCTCATTGTTAAAAGGTATCAGTCAGGAGAAGGGTACAAAAGAATTTCCAAGGCAGTAGATATACCATGGAACACAGTGAAGACAGTCATCATCAAGTGGAGAAAATATGGCACAACAGTGACATTACCAAGAACTGGACGTCCCTCCAAAATTGATAAAGCATTCTACTCATAGCATTATTATTACTGGAAAAGTAAAGATGTGTCCATCTGACCTCTTCTCTATAGGGTAGGTCCATTTTTGCAACCAGGAACTTTTGCCTGCACTCTACTTGCTAACCTACTGCCTTGTATGTCAACAAGGTAAATAAGATAGCATGATCACAAGATGAGACTACCAGGCTTTGTTTGTTAGCTGTAGCTTTGGAAACGTAGACATTTATGTCAGAGCAGTAGATCAACCTAACAATGCTCTTGTATCACCTTTGTCTGCTGCCGTTAAAGGGAACCCGTCACCTGGATTTTGTGTATAGAGCTGAGGACATGGGTTGCTAGATGGCCGCTAGCACATCCGCAATACCCAGTCCCCATAGCTCTGTGTGCTTTTATTGTGGTAAAAAAACGATTTGATACATATGCAAATTAACATAAGAGTCATATATTACTTGTGTGACCAGAGAAGAGTCATATTTTCAAGCTGTGACTCATCTCAGGTTTATTTGCATATGTATTAAATCAGTTTTTATACACAATAAAAGCACACAGAGCTATGGGGACTGGGTATTGCGGATGTGCTAGCGGCCATCTAGCAACCCATGTCCTCAGCTCTATACACAAAATCCAGGTGACAGGTTCCCTTTAAGCTTAAAAACATACTTTCATTGCTATGCAAATGAGCCTCTAGGTGCTATGGGGGCGTCTTTTCAGCACCTAGAGGCTCTGTCTACTCACTATTTCTGCCGCCCTCCGCGTCCCTCCAGCCCGCCCCGCTCCTCTTGATTGACAGCCAACCTCGCTCCATCTCGAATTCCTGCGCCGTGCGCTTCTGTAATCGGCGCAGTGACGGTCGGACCGCTCCCTGCGCCGACATCTTCACTGCAGTCCGACAGTCACTTTGCCTGCACGGAATACAGAAGCGCAGGTGCTGGAATTCGAGATGGAGCGAGGTTGGCTGTCAATCAAAAGGAGCGGGGCGAGCTGGAGGGACGCGGTGGGCGGCAGAAATAGTGAGTAGACGGAGCCTCTAAGTGCTGAAAAGACGCCCCCATAGCACCTAGAGGCTCATTTGCATACCAATAAAAGTATGTTTTGAAGCTTAACGGCAGCAGACAAAGGTGATACAAGAGCACTGTTAGGTAGTGCAGACACTAGCAGATCGCTAGTGTCAGTCAGCGAAAAATCTCAAAATCTGGTGGTAGAAACCCTTTAATAACAGGCACTTACTAATGTACTGTTATCCATATTGCTTCCTTTGCTGGCTGGATAAATTTTTTAATCACTTTTATACACTGCTTGCTTCCATGGTTACGACCACCCTGTAATCAATCAGTGGTGGTCGTGCTTGCACACTATAGGAAAAAGCACCAGCCTGTTCAGATTCATCGGTCATACCTTTCTTGGTAAAGCCTAATCAAACCGGATTTGTCACGGGATGGCAGGCCTTTGACAATACCAGACGTGTCCTGAACGTCCTGGATTATGCGGAAAAAAATAGGGTCCCTAATGTGGCAGTTACGTTAGAAGTAAAGAAGGCGTTTGACCGTATTAATTGGTCCTTTGCTTTCTTGGTATTACAACACATGGGATTTAAGGGGACAATACTCTCTGCCATTAAAAACTTGTATAGCAATCCATCAGCCAGAGTTTTCTCCAATGGAGCTCTCCCCGAGCCTTTTCAGATTTGTAATGGGATGCGCCAGGGATGTCCCTCTGTTGATCTTTGTTTTGACCATCGAGCTTCTGGCCCAACACCTGCGTCTGTTGATGCCCTTGATGGTATCATCCATAGGGGGCAGACAACACCTTATTTCTCTGTATGCGGACGATATCATCCTTACTTTAACCACTTCACATCCAGGCCATTTCCCCCTTCCTGACAGAGCTTAATTTTGCAAATCTGACATGTCACGTTATGTGGCAATAACTTTGTAACGCTTTGACTTATCCAAGCCATTCTGAGATTTTCTCGTGACACATTGTACTTCATGACAGTGGTAAATTTGAGTCAATATATTTCACCTCTATTTCAAAAATTAATCCAAAGTTCACCCAAAAATTTCGAAAAATTTAGCAATTTTCAAAATTTCTATTTCTCTGCCTTTAAAACTAAGGGATACCTCATAAAATGGTTATTACTTTACATTTCCCATAGGTCTTTTATTTTTTATTTATTTTTTTTGGACGTTAGAAGGCTTAGAATTTTAGAAGCAATTCTTAAAATTTTTAAGAATTTCCAAAACCCACTTTTTAAGGACTAGTTCAGGTCTGAAGTCACTTTGGGGCTTAGATAGTGGACCCCCCCCCCCCATAAATGACCCCATTGTAGAAACTACACCCCTCAAGTTACTCAAAACTGGAAAATGGAGATGACCTTTCTAAATTCCACTTTTTTGGCACATTTTCCATTTGAATCCATTTTTTTTCTTTAACACATCGAGGGTTAACAGCCAAATAAAACTCTCTGTAAACCGCAGAATCAGGGTAATAAACACCCCACATGTGGTCATAAACTGATGTAAGGACACACGGCAGGGCGCAGAAGAAAGAGTGCCGTATGGTTTTTGGAAGGCAGATTTACCTGAACTGGTTTTAGATGCCATGTCCCATTTGAAGCCCCCCTGATGCACCCTTACAGTAGAAACTCCCAAAAAGTGACCCCATTTTGGAAACTAGGGGATAAGGTGCCAGTTTTATTGGTATTATTTTGGGGTACATATAATTTTTAATAGCTCTATATTACATTTTTTGTGAGGCAAGGTAACTAAAAAGTGGCTATTTAGACACTTTTTATTTTTTACAACAGTCATCTGACCGGGTAGATCATGGTCTATTTTTATAGACCAAGAAGTTACAGGCACAATGATATCAAATATGTCTACTTTCTTTGTTTTCAGTTTTGCATAATAAAGCATTTTTGAAGAAAAATAGTTTTTGTCTCCATTTTCTGAACGCCATATTTTTCTGCCAAACGTCTGGTGCAGGGGCTTGTTTGTTGCAGGAAGAGTTGACATTTTTATTGGTACAATTTTTGGGTACATATAAGTTTTTGATCATTCATTATTTCACTTTAGGGGGCAAGGTGACCAAAAGAATTGGTGGTTTTAGCACAGTTTTTATTTATTTATTTTTACAGTGTTCATCTGAGGGGTTGGGTCATATAAAATTTTTATAGAGCAGATCGTTAGACCTGGCAATACCGAATATGTATACTTTTTCTTAACCACCTCCGGACCGCTGTACGCAGATTCGCGTTCCGGAGGTGGCAGCGCTGCGCACAATCACGCATATACGCGTCATCTCGCGAGACGCGAGATTTCGCTCAAAGCCGGCCCGCGCATGCGCATCGCGGGCCGGCAAAATTAAAAGAACAAGTTCGTCACCAGCCTGCCAGCAACGATCATTGGCTGGCAGGCTGGCGATTTTCAAAAAATCCAATCACAAGTCATATAACAGATCATATTAGTAAATATGATCTGTTATATGGCTTGTCTGCTCCTCTGCTGGTCCTTTTCGTCGGTTGGATCCAGCACAGGAGCAGACTGAACTGTGAGTACACCAAACACTACACCTTAGCCCCAGATCACCCCCCTGCACCCCAATTAACCCTTTGATCACCCCTTTGATCGCCCCTGTCAATCACTAGTGAAAGGAAAAAAAGTGATCAGTGTAAACTGTCACTTTTTTTTTTCACTGGTATTGGCTGTTAGGTTTTAGGGATAGTTTAGGCCCCTTGGTTAGGTAGTTAGCGCCCACCCCACCGCACCACAGTCACTTTTATTCGCTGATTAGCGTATCGCTAATCAGCATTTGTACTTTTATAGTATCTGTAAGTGATCAAAACTGATCACGGTCAGATCTATAATAGTATTAGTGTCACCTTAGCTCGCCCTCCACCCAAAACGCAGTGTTTGCCCGATCAGGCCTGATCGGTCGCCCACACGTGCGTTCACCCACGCCCGCCCCACCGCAGTGACAAAAAATATATATTTTACTTCGCTAGCCTCCCCTTTGTAAAACAGGTTTGCTTTTTTTCTTGGGTAGTCTCAGGGAATACCCCTAAATTTAGTAGTCCAAAATGTCAAACAGGGGGTATTCTTCTGTAGAGGCCTACAGGATTCTGACCCAGTCGGATGAGGAGTGGGAACCCTCATCTGACAAATCTAGCGGGTCAGAATATGAACCTGTGGAAAGCAGTGGCTCTCTGACCCAAAGTTCGGACGAGGAGGTTGAGGTCCCTGGCAGCACCAGGCGTACCCGGCCCCGTGTCGCTAGACCACAGGTTACGCAGGATCCACTTCAAGAGCAGCAGAGTGGGGCTGTCGCTGCCGGATCACGTGGTGAGGCATACACCAGCAGCGCAGCCCTCCCTGGACCTAGTACCAGCACTGCCGTACAACATGGTGACGTGGCGAGCACCAGAAGGGCAGTTGAAGCTGGTACGGTGGCACGTGCAGTAGTTACCCCGTCGCAGCCACCGCACAGACAGGCCCGTAGAGCCCCTAGAATCCCTGAGGTGCTGGCAAACCCTGATTGGCAGTCACCAACTTCAGCCGCACCTGTAGTTCCCCCTTTCACCACCCAGTCTGGAGTTCGGGTTGAGACGGCTCAAATCGGTTCGGCCCTGGGATTTTTTGAGCTGTTCTTGACTGCGGAGCTCTTGGACTTAGTCGTGGCAGAGACAAACCGGTATGCCACACAATTTATATCCGCCAACCCGGGAAGCTTTTATGCCCAGCCTTTCCGGTGGAAACCAGTCCAAGTTTCCGAACTTAAAATTTTTTTGGGCCTTCTCCTCAACATGGGTCTAACTAAAAAGCATGAATTGCGGTCATATTGGTCCACGCACCCGATTCATCACATGCCCATGTTCTCTGCTGCTATGTCCAGGGCACGATTTGAGGCCATCCTCCGTTTCCTGCATTTTAGCGACAACACCACCTCCCGTCCCAGAGGCCACCCAGCTTTTGACCGGCTCCACAAAATTCGGCCCCTCATAGACCATTTCAACCAGAAATTTGCAGATTTGTATACCCCCGAGCAAAACATCTGCGTAGACGAGTCCCTAATACATTTTACCGGGCGCCTTGGCTTCAAACAATACATCCAAAGCAAGCGTGCCCGGTATGGGGTCAAATTGTATAAGCTCTGTGAAAGGGCCACAGGCTATACCCACAAATTTCGGATCTATGAGGGAAAAGATCAGACCCTGGAGCCGGTCGGTTGCCCTGACTACCTGGGGAGCAGTGGGAAGACAGTCTGGGACTTGGTGTCACCCTTATTCGGCAAGGGGTACCATCTTTATGTGGACAATTTTTACACAAGTGTGGCCCTCTTTAGGCATTTGTTTCTAGAACGGATTTGCGCCTGTGGCACCGCGCGAACTAGTCGCGTGGGCTTCCCCCAACGGCTTGTAACCACCCGTCTTGCAAGGGGGGAGAGGGCTGCCTTGTGTAACGAAGAACTGCTCGCGGTGAAATGGAGAGACAAGCGTGACGTTTACATGCTCTCCTCCATTCACGCAGACACGACAATCCAAATTGAGCGAGCAACCCGTGTCATTAAAAAGCCCCTCTGTGTCCACGACTATAATGCGCTCATGGGAGGCGTGGACTTCAATGACCAGATGTTGTCTCCGTATTTAGTTTCCCGCAGAACCAGACGCTGGTATAAGAAGGTGTCTGTATATTTAATTCAATTGGCGCTGTACAATAGTTTTGTTCTCTACAGTAAGGCTGGGAGAACACGATCCTTCCTCAAATTCCAGGAAGAGATCATCGAGAACCTCCTTTACCCAGGAGGTTCCGTGGCCCCATCCACCAGTGTAGTTAGCCGTCTACACGAGCGACATTTCCCCAGTGTCGTTCCTGGTACCTCAACCCAACCGTCACCCCGAAAAAGATGTTGTGTCTGTAGCAGGAGTGGAATAAGGCGTGACACCCGCTATTTCTGTCCTGACTGTCCTGACCACCCTGCCCTATGCTTTGGTGAGTGTTTTCGGAAGTACCACACACAGGTACACCTAGCATAGGGATTGCATCTCACAGGACAGGCACACAGGGCTATTAGGGCCCTTTTACTCACAGCTGCTGCAAACCTCTCCTTTCACCTGGGATAAAGTGCATAACGTACTTTGCCACATCTTTGGGCGATTTGCGCTTTGCACATTGTCCCATGGGGAAGGAGAGGTTTGTTCTATAAAGGTAAAAAAAACTAAACAAAAAAAAAATTACCGGTAAGTAAAAAAGTTAAAAAAAGTTAATATGTTCTGTTCTAAAGTTAATAAAGTTATTGCGTTGCGGCCTGGTTTTTTCTTTTTTGTTTTGTTTTTTTTACCTTTCAGGTGGACCAACCGATCGACTAGCTGCAGCACTGATGTGCATTCGGACAGAAGCATTGCGCTGCTGTCAGATTACACGCAAGTCGGTGTATGCGGCGCTGCAAGACGAGATTTCTCCTCTGCAGTAAAAGATACGTTTGCCGAGGCATATGAGCTGAGGAGGTGGCGGTGTTCATATACTTTGGCAAACACTTTGTATATATAAAAAAAAAAATCCCAGCAATGATTTATTCATCCACATCGATTGATGTGAATGGAGAAATCGGGTTTGCCAGGGCATACGAGCTAAGTGGGTATGGGATGTTGGGCGGAGCTCCTATGTCCTGGCAGACGCCTTTCCCCTCCTTTTTCTTTTTTTGGCAGAGATTTTTTCATCCACATTGATCGATGCGAATGAAGAAATCTGTGCCGTTCATTTTTTTCTTTCAGCCCAGAGGCTGAACGGAAAAAAAAAAATCTCATTACCTCTATGCTCAATATAAGGAGAATAGCAGAAACTCCTAATGCTGGGCATACATGTAATGATTGCGGAGACCCTCAAATGCCAGGGCAGTACAAACACCCCACAAATAACACCATTTTGGAAAGAAGACACCCCAAGGTATTCGCTGAGGGGCATATTGAGTCCATGAAAGATTGAAATTTTTGTCCCAAGTTAGCGGAAAGGGAGACTTTGAGAACAAAATCAAAAAAATAAATTTCCGCTAACTTGTGCCAAAATTTTTTTTTTTCTATGAACTCGCCATGCCCCTCATTGAATACCTTGGGGTGTCTTCTTTCCAAAATGGGGTCACATGTGGGGTATTTATACTGCCCTGGCATTTTAGGGGCCCCAAAGCGTGAGAAGAAGTCTGGTATCCAAATGTCTAAAAATGCCCTCCTAAAAGGAATTTGGGCACCTTTGCCCACCTAGGCTGCAAAAAAGTGTCACACGTGGTATCTCCGTATTCAGGAGAAGTTGGGGAATATGTTTTGGGGTGTCATTTTACATATACCCATGCTGGGTGAGATAAATATCTTGGTCAAATGCCAACTTTGTATAAAAAAATGGGAAAAGTTGTCTTTTGCCAAGATATTTCTCTCACCCAGCATGGGTATATGTAAAATGACACCACAAAACACATTCCCCAACTTCTCCTGAATACGGCGATACCACATGTGTGACACTTTTTTGCAGCCTAGGTGGGCAAAGGGGCCCATATTACAAAGAGCACCTTTCGGATTTCACTGGTCAGTTTTTACAGAATTTGATTTCAAACTCCTTACCACACATTTGGGCCCCTAGAATGCCAGGGCAGTATAACTACCCCACAAGTGACCCCATTTTGGAAAGAAGAGACCCCAAGGTATTTCGTGATGGGCATAGTGAGTTCATAGAACTTTTTATTTTTTGTCACAAGTTAGTGGAATATGAGACTTTGTAAGAAAAAAAAAAAAAAATCATCATTTTCCGCTAACTTGTGACAAAAAATAAAAAGTTCTATGAACTCACTATGCCCATCAGCGAATACCTTAGGGTGTCTACTTTCCGAAATGGGGTCATTTGTGGGGTGTTTGTACTGTCTGGGCATTGTAGAACCTCAGGAAACATGACAGGTGCTCAGAAAGTCAGCTGCTGCAAAAAGCGGAAATTCACATTTTTGTACCATAGTTTGTAAACGCTATAACTTTTACCCAAACCATTTTTTTTTTTTACCCAAACATTTTTTTTTTATCAAAGACATGTAGAACAATAAATTTAGAGCAAAATTTATGTATGGATCTCGTTTTTTTTTGCAAAATTTTACAACTGAAAGTGAAAAATGTCATTTTTTTGCAAAAAAATCGTTAAATTTCGATTAATAACAAAAAAAGTAAAAATGTCAGCAGCAATGAAATACCACCAAATGAAAGCTCTATTAGTGAGAAGAAAAGGAGGTAAAATTCATTTGGGTGGTAAGTTGCATGACCGAGCAATAAACGGTGAAAGTAGTGTAGGTCAGAAGTGTAAAAAGTGGCCTGGTCTTTCAGGGTGTTTAAGCACTGGGGGCTGAGGTGGTTAAGTTTTACACAATAATAGCATTTTTGAAACAAAAAAAAAGTTTGTCACCATAGTCTGAGCCATAGCGTTATATTTTTTGGCCAATTGTCACATGACCGTGCTGTTTTTTGCGGTCCGCAAATTACGGATCTGCAAAAAACGCCACCCGTGTGCCTTCCGCAATTTGGGGAACGAAACAGGAGGCCCATTATAGAAATGCCTATTCTTGTCCGCAAAATGGACAATATTTGTCCATTTTTGCGGGGCCACGGAACGAAGCAACAGATGCGGACAGCACACAGAGTGCTGTCCGCATCTTTTGCGGACCCATTGAAATGAAGGGTTCCGTATACGGGCTGTATGCGGAACGCAGAAAACGTTCGTGTGAACGAGCCGTTGGGGTCTAATTTTTTTGCAGGATGAGGTGGCGGTTTGATTGCTGCTATTTTGGGGGCATACGCCTTTTCGATCGCTTGGTGTCGCACTTTGTGATGTTAGGTGACAAAAAATGTTTTGTTTTTGTTTACCTGAGGGGTTAGGTCATGTGATATTTTTATAGAGCTGGTTTTTACAGCCTAATGTCTAACTTTTGTCTAACTTTTTTTTTATTTTTTTCATTTTAACACAATAATAGCATTTTTTTTGAAACAAGAAAAATGTTTTAATGTCCATGTTCTGAGAGCTATAGTTTTTTTGAGTGATTTTCTTTTGTAGGGGCTCATTTTTTGCAGGATGAGGTGACTGTTTTATTGGTACTATTTTGTGGGACATACGCAACTTGGAGTTGCACTTTTTGTAATGTAAGGTGACAAATGGCTTTTTACAGTTATTATTTTTTTATGGTGTTTATCGGACGGGGTGGATCATGTGATATTTATAGAGCCAGTCGTTACTAATGTGTAAATAACTGTTTTATTTTATATTTTTTCTTCTATTTTAAACTTTTTTTTTTTTTTTCATGTGAAACTGTCTTTTTATTTTATTTTTTTAACATTATTATTATTAATAATAATAATAATAATAATAATAATAATAATGACTTCCGGTTCCGGCGCGCGCATGGCCAGCTGCTAGTGAGAAGCGCTCCGCTCGGCCGGCCCGAATTCAGCGAAATCGCCGCATACCGGGGCTGAGACTAGCCCCCAATACCCCCGGGAACATCGAGGGGCTTCACATGGAAAAGTTTGTGGTCCGGGGCGGCTCGCAGAGGGAAGTTCCAACACTACCCCTGACGGGAGACGAACTGAAAGCCAGGGGCAAGATGGCGCCTGTGTCCGAGAAGCATCACAGGCTCACCCGCTCGACTACCCAGTCCACACAGAGAAGTACCGAAGCGTCCGGTTCGGAGGACGAAGAGGGAGATTGTGGCCTCCTGCCGAAAGGTGATATAACCTCCTCGTGTAAATCTATGGCCATAGAAGTAGCCAAGCTCCTGGCCCCGGACATTAAAGCCTCGCTAGAGGCCACGGTTGCGACGGCTTTGAAACAGCTGCAGTCTGAGGTGGCACAACATACCTCTCAGATCACAGAGGTACAGCACAGAGTGGTGCAGGTCGAAGAGGATCTGGAGAAAGCACAAAGTAATATCGCTGACCTCCTGCGTAGTAACCAGTTCTTAAAGGAAAAGATAGATGATTTAGAGAACCGCTCCAGGAGGAGCAATTTGCGGATCATTGGGTTACCTGAGTCGATCCCCCCGAATCACTTGGCGGACATTTGTGAGGAGGAAATACCGCAGGCTTTGGGGCTGAGGGGCGCGTGTGTGGTGGAGAGAGCGCATCGCCTGGGTCCACCTTTACCGGCGGGGTCGCGCTCTAACAACGCTAGACCGAGGGCGACGATTGTGAAGTACTTGAATTATGCGGCCAAGGAGGCCATATTGGCGAAGTTCAGACGTAAAGAGCAACCCCTAATGATCAGGGGTAACAAGATCCTCCTTTTCAGCGACTACTCCGCTGAGGTGGCGAGGCGAAGAAAGGAGTTCACTCCGCTCTGCTCAGCGCTGGCTCAGCACAAGATCAAATTCGCTCTACTATACCCTGCCACCCTGAGGATTTTCCGGCCGGATGGGTCGATTGATACTTACCACTCGCCAAGGGAGGCAAGGGAAGCGTTGGAGATGGACCCTCTATATTCGGACATGTTCATGTCCTTGTCCCAAAGATCCACGGCATCATCCAGGGGAAGAGGAGCAAGACAGAGCCCGGGCAGATCTATGGCACGTGCAGCGGGAGCTGATCTGCGGGAAGCTGAAAATGAGTGACTGTGAGCGCCTCTAAGCAGGGACTTTACCTGAGGAAGGATCCCTGGCGGGACACGTGAGAGATCAATGGACCTGCTGTTATTTTGAATTTTGGTAGTAGTTGTCTGTTAAACTCGAGACATAGGGCTGGAGGGTGGGGCATGGTGGGAGAAGGATTGGGATGCGGTTGGATTTTAGTGGCGACAACAGCTACGCGGTAGAATGCGTGAAAAAAGCGAAGTCTAGAAAATGTATGTTATTGTTGTGGGGCTAGTTGGGCTGGTTGGGCGGGTTGGGGGGGGTTGGGAGGGGGGGAGGGAGTTATTACTGATTTGAGACACAGTGTAATGCTGATGCCGATGCCTATTATATGTATTACGAGATCGTTTGCTCTACGGGGGTCCTCCTGCAGTGTCCTTTTCAGTGAGTCACCGACATGAAAGTTGCAACATGGAATGTTAAGGGCCTTCGCTCCCCCACCAAACGTATGGCAGTGCTCCGTTATCTTAAAAAACTGGGCGTTGACATTGCGTTTCTGCAGGAGACCCACTTGGAGGAAGCAGATTTTGACAGGATGCGGAAATTATGGGTGGGCCGAGTAGTGGGGTCACCCTCAGTAGGTAGGAAGGCGGGTACTTTAGTGCTTTTTCATAAACGTTTGCGTTTTGATGTACTGTCCGCGACGGCTGACACACTGGGGAGATGGTTTCGTTTGGAGTTAAACTCGCCAGTGGGTCAGTTAGTGGTCCACAATGTTTACGCCCCTAATGGCTCCCAGGCAGCGTTTTACAAGACCCTAGAAAGGGACATTATCTCAGAACACTCACAGCTGCTACTGGTAGCGGGCGACTTTAACAGGGTACATAGTGAGCAGGAGGATAGAAAGCGGGGGACACTTGCAAACGCAAATAAACGGCAGAGAAGTCAGACGCTGCTTCCGTTAATGCAAAATACGGGGCTGCATGACACATGGCGGTACTACCATCCGGAAGACCGCGAGTATACCCATTTCTCTCATGCCCAGGGGTCATGGTCCAGGATTGACTACCTATTAGCGTCAACAGTCTTGTTGTCTAAAGTGAAAAAGGTGGAAATTGCCGATCTGTTAATCTCGGACCATGCCCCAGTGGTTATGGAGCTCAGGGACGCAGTCCCTAGGGGACAGGATTTTATCTGGCGGATGCCGCAGCATCTGTTAAGAGATAAGGAGTTCACTGACAAAGTAAAAGGATGGTGGTGGGAATATGCACAAGATAATGCGGAGCATGCGGCCAATCAGCGTTTATTCTGGGACGCGGCTAAGGCGGTACTGAGGGGTCGGATTATGTCACATACAGTAGGGAAGAAGCGCGAGGCGAGAGAGCGGTATGACCAAGCCACGATGGAGGTGCGGGAAGCCTATACCAGATTCTTGCAGAATCCCACAAACCCCAACAAACTGGCCTGGGTGACGGCTAAACACAACTTTGATTATTGCCAGGAAACGAGGGAAAAATGGACGGGGGACTATCAAAAGGCAAAATTCTTTCGTTTCGGTAATAAGGCGGGTCGTTTGTTAGCCAATTTAACACGCCCCTTCACCACACAATCTATGCTGCATCCTCTGAAAGATAGAGCAGGAAGGTTATGCACCCAGCCGAAAGAGATGGTAGATATCCTGGGAGAATATTATCAGGCCCTTTATTCTAGGGATCCGTTTGACTCTGCGGAAGCTAGGAGTATTCTGGATAAAATTGACTTGCCACGAGTACCGGAGGAACGGTTAGAGGCCTTAAATGGGGAAATTACGGAAGAGGAAGTTGGGGCGACCATAAAATCCCTCTCGAACTGTAAGGCGCCGGGTCCAGACGGGTATCCTGCGGAATTTTATAAGTCAATGAACCAAGAATTGGTCCCGACCCTGACCAAATTGTTTAATAGCGTTATGCTGGGGGGGAGTATACCTGATTCAGGCAAGATGGCATATATTAAGGTCCTCCCGAGTGCGTATAGGCCTATTTCTTTGATAAATCAGGATGTCAAGATCCTGTCCAAACTCTTAGCCACCAGGTTGGCACAGTGTGTACCTGAACTGATTGGCCCTCATCAAGTGGGGTTTATGAAGGGGAGATCGGCGGTTACGAATATTCGCAAAGTATTAGCCAGTCTACATGCGAGTGGGGAGGTGAAAACAGCACAATGTCCGGCGTTGCTTGCGATTGATGCCGAAAAGGCTTTTGACAATGTCAACTGGCAATGGCTGGACATGGTGCTGGACAAGTTCAACGTCACGGGTCATTTTAGGAATTACCTAGGGGCGCTGTATGAGGATCCTCAGGCGAGAGTAAACATACCCGGCTTCCTATCCAGGTCTATAGTATTGGGCAAGGGAACCCGTCAAGGTTGCCCCCTGTCTCCGTTGCTCTTTAATTTGGCGATGGAACCTTTGGCGAGGTGGCTGACTCACTCAGATTTATTTGACGGAATCAGAATAGGGGGTAAGGTGCTGAAAGTTAGCTGTTTTGCGGACGACATCCTGCTGTATATGGGGGCTCCAGAGGCCCAGTTGGGGAAGGTATTGGAGGCATTAAGCGCTTATGGGAAAGTAACGGGTTATAGGGTCAATGTGGACAAAAGTCAATTATTGTTTTTGGGGCGAACACCGCAATTGGGGGCCTGCACGATGAGTGGGGTGGAGATTCGGAAAGATTATATAACCTATCTGGGCATCAAGATCGGTCGCACCCCGAGCTCGCTGTATACCCTGAATTATCCCCCTCTTTTCTTGAAAATAGAATCTGAGTTAGAAAGGTGGCGGGATCTGCCCTTGTCTCTCTGTGGTAGAGCCCACTTAATCAAGATGATGAGCTTCCCAAAATTACTTTACCCACTTCAAATGATACCTCTGCTACTGAAACATGTGGATGTGGTGAGGATGCGGCGGGCGTTTAACCGCTTCCTGTGGAAGACCAAACGACCGCGTATCGCTTATGCCAAGCTGACTATGTTACGGGATGAAGGGGGGTTACAACTTCCTGATATCCGCCACTATAATCTGGCGGCGCTGTTTAGGCACGCGCGAGATTGGGTATGGGATACTGCTTTCTACTCGGCGACTTGGCTCGAGAAAGAACTTGCTGGCAGGGAAAATTTAGAAGCCCTACTGCATTCCAGGCTCAGGGACATCCCGGCGCCGATTAAGCAAGCCGTCTTGTTAAGGGATACCATAGTGGCGTGGAAGGCCATTAGAAAGATTTATGGGCTTCCATGCTACATTTCTCCTAGAATGCCACTGTGGTCACTCCCGGCCTTCCCCCAGGGCAGGGAGAATGCTCTGTTTCAAGTATGGAGGAACAAAAACATCGTGAAACTTAGTGATTTATTGTTGGAAAACACGGTCCAATGGTTGTCGTGGGACCAGCTCAAAAGAAAGTATGACATGCCAGACGCACAGTATCTTCCTTACCAGCAGATCAGGAGTTATTGTAAAACGCAGGCGAGTTCTTTGGGAGAAGTGGAGAACCTGGCCTGGTTTGCGGCTCTGTTGGGCAATAGTGGTTCCCACATGTCCCTGTCGGAACTGCACAGTAGGCTTCACAACATTCAAACGATAGGGCTTGTGAAAGGGGCGTACAAGCTTTGGGAGAGGGAATTGCTGGATCAGAATATTGCTAGGGAGGGGAGGGGAGAAAAGTTAAAATGAGTGGAATGGAAAAATGTTGTGAGACGATCAATGTTTTTTGCTTGTGCAATGTATCTTACTTCTTTTGACATCAACGTCTGTATGGTATGTATTGTCTGCACTTTTCCACTTCAATAAACAGAAGTTTAAAAAAAAAAATAATAATAATAATAATAATATTAATACTACTACCTCTGGGGGACATTTACCTTCACTTTATTTTTATTTTTTTCACCAGAGGGGCTGTACAGCAGAATACAACGCTGTACAACCTCAGTGCAGGGCTGATCGAAGTCTGTAGAAGACCCAACAGCTCCTGCACTCTTCTGGCCCTGGCGGTCACATGACCACCGGACCGGGACAGGAAGCGCATAGTGCCTCCTGCACTGTAAACACAGCGCTCGCTGAGTGCTGTGTATACAGCGATCTAGAAGGCAGGGACACCTGGGAACTGTCCCTGCTTTCTCTCTGGGTTGCCCTGCTGTCACTGACAGCTGCACAATTAGCGTGCAGCTGCCATTTCTGAATAGACTGTCCAGAACGTCCATTCAGAGATAAACATTCACCCATAGAACGTTTATATCCTATGGGCGGATGTGAAGTGGTTAACTGAACCAACTACCTCGCTACAGCGTGCCTTAGAAATAATTTCTCCATATGGTTCTCCGTCACAAGATCAATGTATCTAAATCTCAGATACTACCCCTAATCTTCCCTCAAGAGACCTTTCACTCAATGAAATCCACCTTTCATCTAGATTGGCGGGACACTGAGATACGATATCTAGGCACTCGCCTTACTAAGACCCAGTCAATGCTATATTCCCACAATTATGAACCACTCCTGAAAACAATTGAACAAGACTTATCCACTATTGCAAAAACATGACATATCCTGGGCAGGCAGAATAGCTACCTTCCAAATGTTTACCTTTCCTAAAGTGCTGTATATTTTCCGTTCCCGTCCCTTGTCCCTACCCACCACCTTTTTTTTTTTTTTTTTTTTCTCTTCTTCTTCCTTCCAGAAAGCTAGACAGCTTATCAATAAGTTTATTTTGGGGAACAGGAAACCTAGAATTTTTTTTTTTTTTTTTTTTTAATATATATATTTTTTTCAAAATCAGTTTGTTTTGTCAATATATTAATAAGCAAATACAGTATAGCATAACCAGTAACAAGTCGGTATATACTGAGAGATATAGACATTGGTAATCAAAAATGCCAATAACAATGTCCCCTCCCCCCAATCCCGTGCACTAACCCCAAAGAAACTGTCTCTTCCGGGGAAAGCAAGTGTCAGTTGAAATTTGAAGAGGTGTGCGTCCATGAAGAACCTCATATAAATACCATGTGGTATGCTCAAAATGTGAAATGATGGAGCAATTTAGGAAAGGCCACCATTTTAAGGAGGTGAAATCGGCCAGAAAAGGACAACGTAAATAAAATGTTGCCAGGACTGAATTAAAGAAATCAATGAGGCAATAAGAGGACGGTAATTTAGCCTATACAGCTGGGTCAGGTTGGCTGCCAATTTAACCCCTAGGTAAGTAATGGATTTGTGATCCCATTGAAATGGGAACGAAGTACCCCAATGATTCCTGGCTGTGTGAAAAATAGGGAGCGCCTCTGATTTATGAAAATTGACCTTAAGTCTGAGAGAGTGCCAAAAGATGCTATAACTGACATTATACCTGGGATAGCCTGACGTGGATTTGAGAGGAATAAAATGTCATCAGCGAAGGCTAGTAGTTTAGTTTCAACCGATCCTGTCTGGATACCATGGAATGATGTGACAGACTGTAGAACTTTAATTAAAGGATCTATGGCCAAGTTGAATAACAGTGGGGATAATGGGCATCCCTGTCTCGTCCCTCTGCTCACTTCAAATGAGGAGGAGCAAATAGAGTTAACCCGTACATCATCTGCACATCAGTACAGAACATGGGGCCAAAGTGTCGGAGGATTTCCTGGAGATATCTCCATGGCACTCAATCAATAGCCTTGTCGGCATCCAGGCTAATTAGGATATGCTTAGTTTGCTGATGTACTCTGCTTGATGATATGGCCCCAATCGCTGTTCGTAGATTGTAGGTGATAGATCTCCCTTTCATAAAACCTGTTTGTGAAGTGTGTATGATATCTGAGAGAATTGTTTGAAGTCTGTTTGCCAAAATCTTAGTGAATATTTTAAAATCTGCATTTAAAAGTGAGATGGGACAGTAAGACTCTACAAGTAGGTGATCTTTACCTGGTTTTGGTTCATTAAATCTGACGGGAAAAGTTTTAGAAGTAATAATATAATTATACATGAGTGTAAGTGGCGGCTTAGGGTTGTACTCAGTAATTTATAATATTCTTTCCCAAAGCCATTGGGAC
Source organism: Bufo bufo (assembly GCF_905171765.1). NCBI lineage: Eukaryota > Metazoa > Chordata > Amphibia > Anura > Bufonidae > Bufo > Bufo bufo. The sequence goes on along the minus strand of NC_053389.1, from coordinate 721,871,371 downwards.
CAGGTGCCTTAGAGGGCTTGAGAGACTTAATGGTGGTAATAATTTCCTGTTGACTAATAGGGGCGTTCAAAATTAGTCGATGGACGTCTGACAAGGTGGGTAAAAGATTAGCATTAAGAAAAGGGGTCCCTGAAGTTACGTCCTCTAAGGGTGCAGTATATAAAGATTCAAAGAAGGATTTAAAATGCACTCCAATTTTCATAGGATGAGAAATGAAGGAACACGTATAACTTTAATTTTGAAATTTTTGTAGCATTACGAAAAGGTTTAGTGAGGGAAGCTAATAGTCTGCCCGATTTATTACCCCAACGGAAGAAGTTGTGTTTTTGATAGTTTACATCTAAGAGCGCTTGCTCATGAGCTACTGCCTCGGCCTCCGTTTTGGCATTTAAATATTGTTGTTGGGGGGCGTGGCCAACTGCCGGCATGAGAGCACGCGTTTGAGTGCAGCTCCGCTTACCCTCTGTAATCCTGCATCATCCTGACAAACTGCCGACTCCAGGCACAGGGTGGATGGTGTGTAAACGCAGGAGGAGACCCCGCACACCGACGATGGGGCCTAACAAAACACAGACTGCCGCGGAGAGACTGAAAGAATTCGCCAGGTCTGAGGCCCAAAATGGCGCCGCGACCGCATCACCATCGCGCGGCGGTCACCCGTGGGCAGGCCGCTCAGCAGGCAGAGGCCGAGGAACCCACCGAGCCTGAATTTACTCTTAAGGCTGCATATGATCAGCTCCTGGTGGCGATCTCATCATGCCAGTCCTCGCTCACCGGGAAGCTGGAGGAGGTGAGGGTTGATGTTAGCCTGCTCCACCATGACATGCAGCAATTGCTGGACCAGGTCAAGACCACCGAGGACCGAGTATCTGCCCTGGAAGATCTGACCAGACCGATAGAAGGGAGAGTACAAAACCTGGAGAGATCTGTAGGTCAGTGGCAACAGAAATGCGACGATCTGGAAAATAGATTGCGTCGCAATAATGTGAGGATCTTGGGCCTACCTGAGAAAGCTGAGGGCAGAGATCCGGCGGCGTTCTTGGAGACTTGGTTCAAGGAACAGTTCCCTGAGGCACCCTTTACTCCTGCCTATGCAGTGGAGAGAGCCCATCGTGTTCCGGCCAAAGACAACCACGACCTGGGGCTCCCCCAAGACCACTTCTGGCGCGCCTTTTGAATTGGAGGGATCGTGACCTCATTCTTAGCCAGGCCAGGAGCAAGCAAGATATCAGGCATGACAACGCAAGGGTCTCCCTTTTCCCGGATTTCTCGGCTGATCTCCAGAAGAGAAGGGCCACGTTTGTTGCGGTCAAACGCTGTCTCCGGGAGCTAAATTTACAGTACTCTATGGCCTACCCAGCTCGCCGAAGAGTAATAGATGGCGACAAAACCGTCTACTTCAGCGACCCCAGGGAGGCTGAGGACTGGGCCTCGAGGATGGCTGCGCGTCCTCCCCCGCGCTGATTTATTATTATTTTTTTCTTTATTTAAATGAATACGGAAGTCCAACCGTGCATTAGCAAAGTCATACAGTACACCTTATACGTCAACTAACATAACAATATCTAATGGCACTTGTGGTATAATGATAGGAACCTCGCCTGAGCAGGAACCCTTTCGACTGATCCATAACCACATCAGGCTAAAAAAAAATAAGAACATAAACCTGGCATTAAAACAAAGTTACCAGGAAGAGTAAAGCGCATACATGCACACAGACTAGAAGGAGCAACCTTTAGACAATAAACAACAGAAGGAGGGAGACAATACATACAAACAATAGACACTAAAGGGGGGGTGGGTACTGAATAGTGGGTAAACCCACAGAGTACAGAGTAAGATCCGCAGCTTAGGCCAAAAGGTCCTGAGACTCCTGAAAAGAAAACCAGGGGGCCCATGAATCAAGGAAGGCTTTATGCTTGGCTCTCAGCTGCGAGGTGAGTTCCTCCATTCTCCGGATCTCCTCCACCTTTTGGATCCCACAACTGATAGTCGGAGGCGCAGAGAGCTTCCATCTCGCAGGGATACATGATCTAGCCGCTATCACCAGGGAGCACAAACATGTCTTCCGGAGCACACTCATTGGCAGATCCGAGAGAAATAATAAGAAGAAACCAGGGGTGTGTGGTATCGTAAATCGGAAAATTGAGGACAAGATCTTATGGACCAACTGCCAAAAAGGACAAATTTTTGGGCAATCCCAGAAAATGTGCATCATGGAGCCCATACCGGAGTCACAGCGCCAGCAAATAGGAGACGTGGATGGGAACATTTTCTGCAATCTGGTTGGAACATAGTACCATCTGGACATTATCTTATAACCCGCCTCCTGGAATCTACTCGCTATCTCCCCCGCGCTGATATACTCATCGTCTACATAGCAAGTATTACCTGTCCCTTCATGTCTACCATGGGTGGGATTTGTTCAGAGACTCCCTGACTTTATTACGAGTTATAGAGGCTTTCTGTCATGTTATAAAAAGGCTGCGTCATCTTGCAGGCCTCCGGAGAGGGCTCGCTCTGCCCTCAAGGGCTTCTATGATTTGATCTGTGGACGATATATTAACATGTCCCATTTTCTTGAGTTAATGTTGGCAGTTTTCATGATCTAGACGTAATGAGAGAAGGAGCATTACCTGTGTGGTATTAACAACCATCTACACCATACAGGTCCCCGAGTTTAGGACCACTCAGTTAGTCGGTCCTGTACCTGACACACACAGGTCATTCATGTTATTGTTATATGTTGTGTTATTGTATGCTCAAGTTTACTCGTGTCAAGTATGGCCAAATTTCTACAACTTATTCGCAGGGAGGCTGTTGTATTGGGGGGTTCAGGTGTCTGAACTGACGGTACACGTATTGTATGAGGGGTTATATGTCCTTGATTCAACAATAGTGTTATTATGGCCCCCTTGAGAGTCATGTCATGGAATGTCAGAGGTTTGGGAGACCCTAAAAAGAGGATTGCAGTATTCTCCCAGATTCGGTCCTTTAATCCTCATATATTGGGACTTAAGGAGACTCATCTCACCCCGGAAACGGGAAACAGGCTAAAAAAAACCTGGGCCCAGCACTTATTTAGCGCCTGCGGTAGTTCACACTCCAGAGGAGTAGCACTCCTGTTTCATAGAAGCCTTAGGTGCGAGATTCATCATTCGGTGGTGGACCCAGGGGGCCAGTACATTTTTATATTTGTTCATATTGACTGTGTCCCCTATGTGATTGTCAATCTGTATAACTCACCCTCTGCATCTCTCTCCCTGCTGCAAGCAGTCGTGGGATTCATGACTCATTATCCCACTGCTCGCTTCCTGTGTATGGGAGACTTCAATCAGGTGATGAGTGAAGATATGGACAGATTTAGTGGCAGAGCTGACAGAGGTGGGATGGGAGGTGAAAGCACGACCCTTACTAGAATTTCTCAGGAGATGGGGTGGATAGATATGTGGAGGGCTAGGAATCCACATACTAGAGAATATTCTTGCTTCACACCCTCCAGAGGTGCTCTATCTAGAATAGACTATTTATTCGGCAATTCCATAGTATACACAGACTTGGTGGACATTTACCATGGACCGCAGGGACCCTCTGCCAGCTCAGCTAACACCGGGGCATGATCAATCTCTAACTCTCTTAGCTCGGGCAGTAAAATGCGTGTTCACCCTTTTTGGCTCACCTTTATTTGGTTTAACAGACAGTCCCTGATCAACTGAAAGTGTTTTTTGAGGTCCAGAATGCCTCCACTGATCCCTTATTATTGTGGGAAACATTAAAGGCGTATCTCAGAGGCTGCCTTAAGTCCTCCATATCATATGTCAAGAGAGAAGCGCAGCGTAAAGAGGAAGATTTACATGCTAGTTTAGCAGGAATCAGAATCATATCTTAGTGAAGTTACCTACCCTAGATTAAATGAACTGGACAGGGGTATCATGGAGGAAGATATCACTTTGGAAGAGGTGGAAAGAGCTATTATGGACTTGCCATCAGGAAAGGCCCCTGGACCGGACGGCATCCCGGTGGAGGTGTATTCTAGGTATAAGGAGAGTTTGGGCCCACAGTTGCTGAAGCTATATAGAGCTGCGCACTCCGGCGGATCACTGCCGGAATCGATGTACGATGCCTCCATTGTTGTGATTTTAAAACCCGGCAAGGATCTGCTGGACTGCAGGTCTTATCGTCCAATCTCGCTTTTGAACTTGGACTATAAAATTCTGACTAGGATTTTAGCCAACAGATTGAACAAGGTGATAACGTCTGTGGTACACTCTGACCAATCTGGTTTCATGCCTGGGAGATCCACCTCGGACAATATCAGGAGAGCGCAAGTGGTTGCGCAGGTGAGAGTTGCCGAGAAAGCGATGTGGGCATTAGCCTCTCTAGACACGGCTAAAGCTTTTGATTCCCTAGAATGGCCCTTCTTAACAGCTGTGCTGAGGAGCTTTGGCTTTGGTCCCAATTTCATTAGATGGATTGGCATACTCTATAATAATCCCTCTGCACGTATTCAGCTTAATGGCTCATACTCTGAAAAGATCTCTCTACTTAGGGGTACAAGGCAGGGATGCCCGCTCTCGCCTCTTTTGTTCGCAATAGCGATAGAACACCGGGCAATAAGAATTAGACAGGATCCAATCTACACAGGGGTGTCTGCGGGAGGCAGGGAGGATAGAATAGGATTGTATGCGGATGACTTGCTCCTGTTTATGTCTGATCCGGAAGCGTCCCTCCCGAGAGCGATTGAAGTCATTGCGTCCTTTGGGCGATATTCTGGACTGCACATAAACTGGGGCAAGTCTGCCATCATGCCTCTATGGGCACACGACTGGCCGGATTGTCATTACAATTTGCTTGTAGTGGACAGGTTCAAATATCTAGGGGTAATGATCACCAAGGTACCGCAGCTCTCCTATACTTTCAATATATAGAGCCCCTAGAAACAGTGTTTCAAGATAAAATAAAAACGTGGGAATCACTCCCATTGTCAGCTATGGGAAGACTGAACCTGGTGAAAATGTTTCTGTTACCCAAGGGTTTATACCTGTTGTCTCATGTCTGCACACCGATTCCCCGAGGACTCTTTAAGCGCAATCACGCTCTGATCACGGCCTTTGTCTGGGGTAGGTCCAGAAGGAAGCTCTCGCTCCCGGTTCTTCAAAGGTCAAAACTGCAAGGGGGTGCTGCCCTTCCTGACTTTTTTCTATACTTTATAGCAAGTCAGTTGAGATTTTTGAGGTACTGGGTCACTGAGGCTCCACGGCCCAATGCGGAATCTTATCTGCATGAACATCTGCAAGTATCTACGTTATGGTCCGTCCTAGAAGGCTCTGGTCATTTACAAAAGTGCACCCTTTCAATCCACAAATTAGCCCATCAGATATGGCAAGCGTCCAAGTTGAATACGTATAAAGATTTACCTAGTGAGATTCCCATATGGGATAACTGCATGTTTCCCCATTTATCACGGCTAGAAGGGGCGGCAGAGTGGAGGAGATATGGGATTCGAATATTGGGGGATATATATGTGGGAGGTCAGCTGATCACATTCTCGCAGATCCAAGACAGATTTCTGGTGCCGCGCACCCTCTTCTACAGGTACCTCCAGCTGCGACATGCATTACAGGCCCAATTTCGAGGTGGAAATAGAGGCATATCTAAGTATCCTATCATTAGAGTTCTGAGATCCCAGGATCCTAGAGGGATAGTATCAGTCCTTTACACTCATTTGCTTAACTGTCGTATGCTGGTGACCCCGTTGGCTGTCGAGAGCAGGTGGAAGATGCTCATACCCTCTTTAACTTCTGAGGAGTGGGAGGAGGCTTTAATAGCCCCAACTAGAGTGTCCCCCTCTATTAACAACAAGATGATTCAGCTCTTTATCCTACACTATAGCTATCTAACTCCCACTAGACTTCAAAAGATGGGTAGGATTGATCACTCCAGGTGTCATAGATGCAGTGCGGAGGGTGCTAATTTTTGGCACATGATCTGGGATTGCCCAATCATCCATCAGTATTGGGTATCGGTACTGGAGGTTCTCAAGGCTCTGGTCCCTCCGACATTGCAGCTGTGCCCTAAGATGTGCATTTTGGGTATAGTGGATGAGGAGTCTTGGTCACATTACCACAGAATTTTCTTAGAAAAAACACTGTTTCTAGCTAGGAAGGCGATTGCCCTGCGATGGATGGGAGATTTCCCCCCCCCCCCTCAAAGGGACAATGGCTCTCCTTAGTAAATATTGCGGTTTCCATGGAGAATATAGTCTATAAACATAGGGGATGCCCGCAAAAATTTTATAGGGTTTGGGGTGATTGGTGTTCATCTCCACTTACTCTGCATACTTTGCGCCTGCACTCGACAGCTGGCGACCCTTAAAGGTTTTCTTAACACATGAGGTGTTATCTGTTGAACAGTGCTGCATTCACTATTAACTGTTCATTTGAGTATGTAATGAGCCTGCATCGTTCTGTTTTATAATTGCATCATCTGTGCAACTATCATGTAAAACTCACATATGTGACTCCAACTACTTGTTATTTTAGCCTCTAAAAAGCATTGTATCTGCATTTATGACTGGCCCCTGTGCGGGTCAATATGATGTCATGTGTGTGCCATACTTGTCTTATTCTCCTTTAATAAAACGAGTTAAAAAAAAATATATATAGTTTTTTGTTTCAGGAGTATTACAAAGCTTACATTTTCTGTATGCCTGAGTAAGGGTTTTCTGGGTTGAGATTAATGAGGTCATAAATTTTTTTCCATTTATGAGCAACATAGGAAATGATCTGACCTTGGATAACTGCCTGAGAGGCGGCCCAAAAAAGGTTAATGTCTTCTCTGTCTCTGAGGCTCCATTCAGACGTCCATTCAATTGTGGACAAGAATAGGACATGTTCTATTTTTTTCCGGAGCTGCGGACCGGAAGATCGGCGGCGCTCTTCGGAAATGTGGATGCAGACAGCACACTGTGCATCCATTTCGTCCCTATAGAGAATGAATGGGTCCGCACCTGTTCCGCAAAATTGCTGAACGTGTGCGGACCACAATTGCGGACGTGTAAATGGACCCTTACTGTCAGAGGCATATGTCGACCAAAAACCGGAAAGCATGGTTTTAAAATCTTCGAAGTGGGATGTGTATGAGGGGAAACGCCATCTCTTAAAAAGATTAATAGGCGTAGTTAGGGCCAAGTCGAAAATAACAGGTGCATGGTCTGAAATATAAATATCCAAAATTTGGGATGATTTCAAAAGATGAATGGAGGTATGTGGGATTAACCAATAATCAATTCTCGTATGAGAATTGTGGACATGTAAGTAATGTGTATAATCAGAATCTGTAGGATGCAACAATTGCCAGGGATCCACCAAATTAAGATGATCAATAAGTGTTTGAATAGCGTTTTCTACAGTAGTGGGAGAAGATGTACGCTGTTGGGATCTATCTAGTAGCATATCATGAACATCAGTAAAGTGTCCCCCCCCCCCCCACCCCACTATGACATTGTTTACATCCCAGCTGGCTATAGCTGTCAGCAGTGATGCAAAGAAGGTCCTATTAGAAGCATTTGGTAAATGTATATGCTCCTAACAGTAGATTGTACCTTCTATGATAACCCTCACCAAGAGATACCTGCCCGCTAGGTCCTCAATGGTCTCCAATATTTTGTGTTGGATCAGTGAGCTAAACAGGATAGCTACACCCCTCATCTTCCTAGAAAAGGAAGCTTCAACACAGGTTGGAAACCTTTTGTTACGTAAAGGAGGATGGTTCCCTTTGACCCAGTGGATTTCCTGTAAAAATACAATGTGTGATTTAAGTTTATGCAAATGGAAAACAGAACATACAATAATGCAGACTCCATGACTGGAGATCAGATTAGGTAAACAAATCAAAGCAAACAAAGTAGTAACTTCACACTAGTAGTCATATGTGACCCCCGCATTCAGGTAGGTGCAGTAGGAGAGGTAGGTGGAGCTCAAACTGGAGTGTGAAGAAGGGCTAGAGCTTTTTGAGGATCGTTGAACACCCACATTTTGGGCACGTTTCACCGGTATTTTATATGAGGAGTCCCCCAACTTTAGTTCCTGAGGTAGCCTTTCAGAGGTAAACCAGAGGAGTTCATTGGGGCGAACAGATTCAGGAACTCCAATAAGACGCAAGTTATTGCACCGGCATCGATTTTGTAAGTCGTCCACTTATTTTGAAAATGATGAGCAGTTGCTCTTTTTCTTCCAATTGTTCACGGCATACGTGGACCGTGTCCTCCAGATCAGAAACTCTCTGCTCGACTTCGCATATGCAGGTATTGTGAGCAGTTACTTGAGAGACAAGTAGGTCCAAGGAGGACTGAAAGGCCACCAACCTAGTATCAATAGTTGGCATTAGTAGATCAGAGATAGCTTGGGCAGTCGCCTTTGAAGTATCCATAATAGGGTCTGAGGACATATGCACCGGAGAGGATGGAGTTTGACTGCGAGTCAGGGTTCGAGATACCTTCATGGCAGCTGTACTTTTTCCCATAAACTTATCCATGGGGTTGCAGAATAGTGGATATTCGCTGTATAGGTCGAGCTTCAATGTAAATAAACCAGCGGAGTCACATTAGCAATTGTATTACATAAGGAATCAAACAAAAGTACCTAGTTACCCCAGTTAGAAGTACTGGGGTGCTGAATAGATGACGCTTCTAGCAGATGCGGAGTAAGTCCCTCAATATAAAGATCCAATGGTGGGCAATGTAATGAGGCCATGTAGATTTAGGTATAATTGATAGACCAGCAATATGCAGGTATATATGCCCCAATATACAATCAGAGGGATTTCATGCAGACCCCCCCCCCCCTCCCCCCCAGTCCAGTGTGAGACAGTAATAGTGCAGACTCAGCAAATATATTGCCAGTGAGGTGTGGGCAACAAGCAGCCTGTGGCTGTGAATCTGAAAATATGAGACAGAGACCCACTCTGCAGCTCTGGTGTACAATCAGCCCCCCTTGACCACGCTCTCCAGAAGGATATTGATACTTTGGAGAGAGTTCAGAGAAGAGCTACTAAACTGGTACATGGATTGCAGGATAAAACTTACCAGGAAAGATTAAAGGACCTTAACATGTATAGCTTGGAAGAAAGACGAGACAGAGGGTATATGATAGAAACTTTTAAATACATAAAGGGAATCAACAAGGTAAAAGAGGAGAGAATATTTAAAAGAAGAAAAACTGCTACAAGAGGACATAGTTTGAAATTAGAGGGGCAAAGGTTTAAAAGTAATATCAGGAAGTATTACTTTACTGAGAGAGTAGTGGATGCATGGAATAGCCTTCCTGCAGAAGTGGTAGCTGCAAATACAGTGGATGAGTTTAAGCATGCATGGGATAGGCATAAGGCCATCCTTCATATAAGATAGGGCCAGGGGCTATCCATAGTATTTAGTATATTGGGCAGACTGGATGGGCCAAATGGTTCTTATCTGCCGACACATTCTATGTTTCTATGTTTCTATGCTCTGATTTCAATGGCGCAAAACTGAAGGTGTGCCGGCCAGTATGTTTCACCAGTGAGTGGGGGAGTTATGTGCCCCTGTAACACCCTTCAAAAAATTCTTTAAATATATAAATGCTAAAAAACCAAGGTTTGAGCAGGTATCTGTGGTGCTGGGGCTGTTAGTACATCAGTAATATACTCAATTGGCTAACTGTAGATATGGTTTAAGCTAAGTTAAATAAGGTAAATGTGAACAAGGCTCCGGGTCCAGATGGATTATACCCAACAGTTCTTAAAGAGCTCAGTTTAATCATTGATCTGCCACTGTTTATAATTTTTAAAGATTCTCCAGGTACTGGTACAGTGGCAAGTGATTGGCGCAAGGCAAATGTGGTGCCCATATTTAAGAACGGATCTAGGTCCTCGACAGGTAATTATAGACCTATAGGCATGGAAAGTATAGTTTGTAATTGGATTGAAAACTGGCTGAAGGTCCGTGTCCAGAATGGTCCCAGGTTATAAGTGGTGTACCCCAAGGTTCAGTGCTGGGTCCTCTATTATTTAATTTATTTATTAATGATATTGAGGACAGGATTAATAGCACCATTTCTATTTTTGCAGATGACACTAAGCTGTAGTACTGTGCAGTCTATGGAATATGTCCATAAAATACAAGCTGACTTGAACACTCTGAGTGATTGGGCATCAACTTGGCAAATGAGGTTTAAAATGGATAAATGTAAAGTTATGGATCTTGGTAGTCTATGTAGATGGTAGATTAAATACCAGCATGCAATGTCAATAAGCTGCTTCTAAGGCTACCAGGATATTGTCATGCATTAAACCAGGCATGGACTCGCGGGGCAAGGATGTAATACTACCACTTTACAAAGCGCTGGTGCGGCCTCATCTGGAATATGCAGTTCAGTTCTGGGCACCAGTACATAGAAAGGACACTCTGCAGTTGGAAAAAGTACAGAGAGTGACTATACTGATAAGGGGCATGGAGGGTCTAAGTTATGAAAAAATTATTTAGTCATGAGAAGAGACGTCTAAGGGGGGACATGATTAATAGAGATGAGCGAATTTCCAGTTATGAAATTCGTTTGCGATTCGTTTACTGGTAAAAGGTGAATTACGTTATGGATTCCGTTACTACGGACCATAACGCAATTCTATGACGGAATTCGTCATTCCGTCATAATAGAAGTTTATAAGCTGCATAACGGATCCGTCCCGTTTCTGTTATGCAGGGGAGTCCTCTCTTGCATAACGGGACGGATCTGTTGTGCAGCCCATAGACTTCTATTATGACGGAATGAATAAAGGAATGCCTCTAAAGGCATTCCGTCATCGAATTGCGTTATGGCCCGTGGTAACGGAATCCATAATGTAATTTACCTTTTACCAGTAAACGAATCGCAAACGAATTTCAGAATATAAAAATTCACTCATCTCTAATGATTAACTTATACAAATATATAAATGAACCATACAAAAAATACAGTGAAAAACTTTTCCATGTAAAATGCCATCAAAAGACAAGGGGGCACTGCCTCCAACTGTAGAAGAAAAAGTTCAGTCTCCGGAAGTGTCAAAACTTCTTTCCTGTAAGGGGGGGGGGCGGAGCCTGACTGCGATAGATAGAAGCTGCCTGAACTGAGCTCTCCCGCCAGCAAGCTCCCACAAGCCCGTTCCTGGCACAACGGTCAGACACCAGCCGAAGGAAAAACCTAAAGAACCCTCTGGCACTCCTAGAACAGCTAAGTCAGAGCCCGACATGGAGAAATATCTCTTGAGACAAGCCGCCCTGCTCCCGGCACGTCCTCCTAAGATGGCGCCGACAAGCCCACGTACTACAACACAGAGTGGCGACTCAGGGGATGAAAGCGTGGATGAACAACATCAGGTGGTTAGCGATCACACTGTCCTCACAAAGAGTTACTTTGAGCGCATTCTGAACAATGTTGTGCCTTTTCATAGGTAAATGCATTGATATCCAATTTATTCTAGTCAGATGGATGTTCATTTCCTTTAAGAGCCATGCTCAACTATAGTTGCAATTTTGTATGTCTTGAGTAGGCCAAATTAAGGTCACACAAAGGTTTATACTCTTCAGTGTTATTCTTCTCATGAATGTACCAGTCTGAGAAGAATTCTCCTTGTCTACTTATAAATTTATGACTGGAGATAAAGCTCTATGCAGCTGGTGATAATTACCTATACAATTAGATATTTATTAATGAAGCAAAATATATAATATGTATGTATTCATTTAATGAGCCTTAGTTAGTCCTTAGCATAAGACAATCAGTAGGACATATATATATATATATATATATATATATATACTGCTCAAAAAAATTAAGGGAACACTTAAACAACACAATGTAACTCCAAGTCAATCACACTTCTGTGAAATCAAACTGTCCACTTAGGAAGCAACACTGAGTGACAATCAATTTCACATGCTGTTGTGCAAATGGGATAGACAACAGGTGGAAATTATAGGCAATTAGCAAGACACCCCCAATAAAGGAGTGGTTCTGCAGGTGGTGATCACAGACCAATTCTCAGTTCCTATGCTTCCTGGCTGATGTTTTGGTCACTTTTGAATGCTGGCGGTGCTTTCACTCTAGTGGTAGCATGAGACGGAGTCTACAACCCACACAAGTGGCTCAGGTAGTGCAGCTTATCCAGGATGGCACATCAATGCGAGCTGTGGCAAGAAGGTTTGCTGTGTCTGTTAGCGTAGTGTCCAGAGCATGGAGGCGCTACCAGGAGACAGGCCAGTACATCAGGAGACGTGGAGGAGGCCGTAGGAGGGCAACAACCCAGCAGCAGGACCGCTACCTCCGCCTTTGTGCAAGGAGGAACAGGAGGAGTACTGCCAGAGCCCTGCAAAATGACCTCCAGCAGGCCACAAATGTGCATGTGTCTGCTCAAACGGTCAGAAACAGACTCCATGAGGGTGATATGAGGACCCGACGTCCACAGGTGGGGGTTGTGCTTACAGCCCAACACCGTGCAGGACGTTTGGCATTTGCCAGAGAACACCAAGATTGGAAAGTTCGCCACTGGCGCCCTGTGCTCTTCACAGATGAAAGCAGGTTCACACTGAGCACATGTGACAGACGTGACAGAGTCTTGAGATGCCGTGGAGAACGTTCTGCTGCCTGCAACATCCTCTAGCATGACCGGTTTGGCATTGGGTCAGTAATGCAGTAATGGTGTGGGGTGGCATTTCTTTGGAGGGCCGCACAGCCCTCCATGTGCTCGCCAGAGGTAGCCTGACTGCCATTAGGTACCGAGATGAGATCCTCAGACCCCTTGTGAGACCATATGCTGGTGCGGTTGGGCCCTGGGTTCCTCCTAATGCAAGACAATGCTAGACCTCATGTGGCTGGAGTGTGTCAGCAGTTCCTGCAAGACGAAGGCATTGATGCTATGGACTGGCCCGCCCGTTCCCCAGACCTGAATCCAATTGAGCACATCTGGGACATCATGTCTCGCTCTATCCACCAACGTCACGTTGCACCACAGACTGTCCAGGAGTTGGCAGATGCTTTAGTCCAGGTCTGGGAGGAGAGCCCTCAGGAGACCGTCCGTCACCTCATCAGGAGCATGTGTGTCTTGTAACAATTATTCACATCTTTGGCATGACAGGAGGTACTGATATCTATTTATGATACATAAATCAACAGTGTGAGAAACATTCAGAGAGACGCCTAGAGGTCTGTCTCTAATTGCTACAAGTGTCAGAATTAATCCCTATGGCTTTGAATTAAAACTTTTAAGGTCAAATGTATATTCAGACTTACATAAGTTAACCCTTTATACTATGATGCAAATAGCTTATACAGTAGTGCCACCTAGGTATGAGTAGGTGATATTACAACAGTAGCAAAAGTGCATTCTGGGTAAGGTTATGATGTCACATTTTTTATCAATGGTCACGCCCATTCGACAATGATTGGAAAGTTCCAAACTAGGAAGGTGTGTCTAACTGAGGAGTTTGTGATCATAAACCATACACAGGAGGAGAAGAGAGGAGAAAAAGAGAGAAAAGGAGAGTAGAGAAGACAAGTAAAGCTCTCTAGAGGGGTCTATCAAGATGAAAGCTATGGTGAGATGCGCTATGATGGACCACCCAGCTTTCCTAGGAGCAGAAGTGAGATTCCTACTAGGACTTGGTAAGAGACACAGAAAATGATATTTCATTTTATTAAGACTAATTTGATAGTGTGGGTGAAATTATACCATCTAGATTGGCAAATAAATAAATTAAATTAATTGATCATCTCCATATTGAGATGTAGTCTTAGGATATTGTGAGGCTTCATTCTACCTGCAGAAGAATCTAGACTCATAATCTAGCAAAGCATTAAATGATTGCTTATATATATATATACACTCACCTAAAGAATTATTAGGAACACCTGTTCTATTTCTCATTAATGCAATTATCTAGTCAACCAATCACATGGCAGTTGCTTCAATGCATTTAGGGGTGTGGTCCTGGTCAAGACAATCTCCTGAACTCCAAACTGAATGTCAGAATGGGAAAGAAAGGTGATTTAAGCAATTTTGAGCGTGGCATGGTTGTTGGTGCCAGACGGGCTGGTCTGAGTATTTCACAATCTGCTCAGTTACTGGGATTTTCACGCACAACCATTTCTAGGGTTTACAAAGAATGGTGTGAAAAGGGAAAAACATCCAGTATGCGGCAGTCCTGTGGGCAAAAATGCCTTGTGGATGCTAGAGGTCAGAGGAGAATGGGCTGACTGATTCAAGCTGATAGAAGAGCAACGTTGACTGAAATAACCACTCGTTACAACCGAGGTATGCAGCAAAGCATTTGTGAAGCCACAACACGCACAACCTTGAGGCGGATGGGCTACAACAGCAGAAGACCCCACCGGGTACCACTCATCTCCACTACGATAGGAAAAAGAGGCTACAATTTGCACGAGCTCACCAAAATTGGACTGTTGAAGACTGGAAAAATGTTGCCTGGTCTGATGAGTCTCGATTTCTGTTGAGACATTCAAATGGTAGAGTCCGAATTTGGCATAAACAGAATGAGAACATGTATCCATCCTCTGATGGCTACTTCCAGCAGGATAATGCACCATGTCACAAAGCTCGAATCATTTAAAATTGGTTTCTTGAACATGACAATGAGTTCACTGTACTAAAATGGCCCCCACAGTCACCAGATCTCAACCCATAAGAGCATCTTTGGGATGTGGTGGAACGGGAGCTTCGTGCCCTGGATGTGTATCCCTCAAATCTCCATCAACTGCAAGATGCTATCCTATCAATATGGGCCAACATTTCTAAAGAATGCTATCAGCACCTTGTTGAATCAATGCCACGTAGAATTAAGGCAGTTCTGAAGGCAAAAGGGGGTCCAACACCGTATTAGTATGGTGTTCCTAATAATTCTTTAGGTGAGTGTATATATATATTGATAGAACATTCTTCGCCAAGCTAAGTGATGGATTCCCACAGGAAAGACTTGTTTCAAGTCCTTTCCATTTAAGATCCTAGATCCCTGTTATTTGTCTTAATAGTCTTACCAAAGTTATATATGTGAAAATAGTCCAGGATGGGGCGGAAGGATACAGTTATCTCTTCTAAGTTATATCCTTGGATGGATTTGCCCATCTTGAAGTCATGTGGTGTGTAGTTTGTTAGAGGGGGGTGGAATGTATTTAGCATTCTATATTGATGTCTAGGATTAGACATGCCCATCCTGATATCATGAGGTTTTCTCTGAACAGAAGTAATGTATATAACTTATGTTCCTATTTTGATATCCTAACCCAGTGGTCAGCAAGCCGCGGCTCGCGAGCCACATGCGGCTCTTTTGATCCTTCACTGCGGCTCTTTGGTTCGGGCTGGCGGGTGGGCGGCCGCGCAGCCATATCGCGCCGCTCAAGCTGCTTGTAAATTGTCCGTCATGCGCCTCCTGCCCCGTCTGTCTGCTCCTTCCACTTTATGAATGAAGCAGGCAGCCGGGGCAGGAGGCACATGAAGGAGGGGGGGGTGTCACGCTACGCACAGCAGCAGAAGGGCGGGCAGCGCGGCTCTAGTTCGGCTGCCCACTGTGAGGAGGGGTGGAGTGGTGAAGAGGCTGCCGCTCAGGAGGAACGAAATGTCCTGCAGCAGAAAGGTAGGAGCTGCCCCCGGTGTGTGCACTGCACCGGCCCCGCCGCAAGTGTCCCTGCCCCCTTCCTTCCCCCCACTAATACATTACTTACTGGAAGGCACTTATGGGGGATATCTGTGGATGGCTCACTTATGGGGGATATCTGTGGAGGGCACTTATGGGGGATATCTGTGGAGGGCACTTATGGGGGATATCTGTGGAGGGCACTTATGGGGGATATCTGTGGATGACACATATATAGCATCTTATGCTATATATGTGTCATCCACAGATATCCCCCATAAGTGCGTCATCCACAGATATCCCCCATAAGTGCGTCATCCACAGATATCCCCCATAAGTGCGTCATCCACAGATATCCCCCATAAGTGCGTCATCCACAGATATCCCCCATAAGTGCGTCATCCACAGATATCCCCCATAAGTGCGTCATCCACAGATATCCCCCATAAGTGCGTCATCCACATTACATCCACATCTGCAGACAAGTTTAAGAAAAGTAAAAAATGATAAAGATAAAATGAAATAATAATCAAGATCCAAATAAAAGAAAGTACATATAAAAGTATTCAAAAACACACTCTGGGCTCATGCCCACGAATGTAAGGGCGCCGTGCCTGTGCTGCGGACCGCAAATTGCGGTCCGCAATGCACGGACACAGACCATGGGGCAGCTGCATGAGGATCGCGGACCCATTCACTTGAATGGGGTTCGCGATCCGCATCCGACTGCCCGCACCGCAAAAAAGTAGCACATGCTAAAGTGAATGGGTCCATGATGCGGGCTGCACACGGTCGTGTGCAGCCCGCATGATGGACCCATTCACTTCAATGTGTCCAGGATCCGGGATATGAGTGCTACAGTGTGCTTCCGTGGTGCTTCTGGCTGTGCCTCAGCACCGCAAAAAAGTAGTGCATGCGCCCGGTCCCTGGACCCATTACAGTGAATGGGTCCTTGATGCGGGCTGCACACGGCCGTGTGCAGCACGCATCATGGACCCATTCACTTCAGCATGCGCTACTTTTTTGCGGGCACACGGTCGTGTGCATGAGCCTAATAGTCCTCACTGGTACTGTTGATGCAATATTTTAGGTTTTAAAAATGTGTCTCTCGAAAGAAATTCCAATCGTGGTTTTGGCGATATTTGGCTCAGTTGACAAAAAAGGTTGCCCACCACTGTCCTAACCTAATAATAGCTTGGTTATAATGTAACAAGTTATTTCCACTCACATGTATTGTTAAGCTTGTAATGCTTTATATTAACGCTATATATATTCATTTGCATGTATCAGTGTTTATTTACTTATATATGTTTATAACCTTGTAACCAATAAATCTGCATATTTTTATAATACCTGTGTATTCTTGTATAATGCAGAACTACATTTTATCATTAACGTCATCTCACGTCAAAAGAACTTATTTATCTGAGGAAATAGTCGGACTCAGATGTGAATTGTATCAATTAGGTTGTCTACAATTCACCAGGTCATGATTTTAAGAATTTATGACAAATTTAATTTAAATTTTTTTTTTTTATGGTTAATTATTTTTATGACCATAATTAATATTTCCTAATTGAATTATTACCCCCCGACAACAAAGCATTAGCCCCCACTAGCTGCAGATCTGGCTAGTATAAAGGAAGATGTCCGTCACATTGGAAAGCGGGTGGAAATGCTGGAAGGGACGTGTAACGGATCTCCTGGCCCCCCGACCGGGTACCTCCGCCGATGGATGCTCCTAGTGCTTCCCGAGGACTTCAAGCACTCCACTTGACACCGTAAGCACTGCAGACCCCACGAACCGCTGAAGCTTGGTTGAGGTCTCACCGTCTCCTACCCACCCTGGACCTACGACAAGGCTCCAGGCTCCAGTGGGTGAACCTTTCCTAAATCCAGAGAGCAGGAACAGCTCTTACAAGAGCTAGGAGTTATAGCCAGGGGAGTATACAGCGTATAGAAATCCCCACACACATGAGACGAGGCTCTATGTTGAATGTAAAACAGGAACTCTTTATTGAACACACAAGCATTGACTTATATACACATTTTCCAACAAGGGTACCACCCCCGTGGACCTGGTTGGGAACTGAGGACATGACATAGCAGCCAATCCCTTACAGTTTAACCACAAAACTAACCCTATTCAACAAACACAATGGCATTGTCTGTGACGCAATTATCAAACACAACATGCAAGCAGACATCTTCACCCCCTCCATAATGAATGAATAGGGACAGTAGAGACACATGTGATGGGATTATCTCCTGAGTGTATCATATGGTGATCTACTCACCTAGGAGTCGGCTGCTATTATAATCAACTATCTTAATCCCATCACTAACACAATCAGTGGGAGTCTCAGTGCAGAGTTAACCCTTTTTGTGTTGCTGAATCCACGCCATGCCTTTTTACTGGGCAATAGGAAATATGTGATATATAAATATATATATATATATACACTCACCTAAAGAATTATTAGGAACACCTGTTCTATTTCTCATTAATGCAATTATCTAGTCAACCAATCACATGGCAGTTGCTTCAATGCATTTAGGGGGGTGCTCCTGGTCAAGACAATCTCCTGAACTCCAAACTGAATGTCAGAATGGGAAAGAAAGGTGATTTAAGCAATTTTGAGCGTGGCATGGTTGTTGGTGCCAGACGGGCCGGTCTGAGTATTTCTCAATCTGCTCAGTTACTGGGATTTTCATGCACAACCATTTCTAGGGTTTACAAAGAATGGTGTGAAAAGGGAAAAACATCCAGTATGCGGCAGTCCTGTGGGTAAAAATGCCTTGTGGATGCTAGAGGTCAGAGGAGAATGGGCCGACTGATTCAAGCTGATAGAAGAGCAACGTTGACTGAAATAACCACTCGTTACAACCGAGGTATGCAGCAAAGCATTTGTGAAGCCACAACACGCACAACCTTGAGGCGGATGGGCTACAACAGCAGAAGACCCCTCCGGGTACCACTCATCTCCACTACAAATAGGAAAAAGAGGCTACAATTTGCACGAGCTCACCAAAATTGGACTGTTGAAGACTGGAAAAATGTTGCCTGGTCTGATCAGTCTCGATTTCTGTTGAGACATTCAAATGGTAGAGTCCGAATTTGGCGTAAACAGAATGAGAACATGTATCCATGCTCTGATGGCTACTTCCAGTAGGATAATGCACCATGTCACAAAGCTCGAATCATTTCAAATTGGTTTCTTGAACATGACAATGAGTTCACTGTACAAAAATGGCCCCCACAGTCACCAGATCTCAACCCAATAGAGCATCTTTGGGATGTGGTGGAACGGGAGCTTCGTGCCCTGGATGTGCATCCCTCAAATCTCCATCAACTGCAAGATGCTATCCTATCAATATGGGCCAACATTTCTAAAGAATGCTATCAGCACCTTGTTGAATCAATGCCACGTAGAATTAAGGCAGTTCTGAAGGCAAAAGGGGGTCCAACACCGTATTAGTATGCTGTTCCTAATAATTCTTTAGGTGAGTGTATATAAATGACACACATAAATCAGGGTTCATAGTTCCTTGTAACCCCAAAGGATCTTAAGGGGTCTCCATAGTTCTCGGTCCATAGTCTGTAGGAAGGACAGCCTCCTTCCTACAGACTATGGACCGAGAACTATGGAGCCCTCAGGCTTCTCCAGCTGCCCCAGTGACGGTTCAGTCCATTCAGAGCTGGGTTCCTAATGACCCTGTACCTCACAGTCAGCAGACACATTCCAGCCAATCAGCAGCATACCCTCCCTCCCAGACCCTCCCACCTCCTAGCAAAAAGCAAGGACAGCATCCATCTTAGATTCATTCGGAAGCTGCAGTCTTAGTGAGAGGAGGGACAGTGCAGCTGCTGCTGATTTAATAGGGAAATCGATAGCTAGGCCAGTGTATTCAGTGTCCACTCCAGTCCTGAAAGACTCATCTGATCTGCTGTAAGGACAGCGTCCTGACAGCACCCCAAAAAGCCCTTTTTAGGGCTAGTACATCAGTCTGCTTTTTTTTCTCCTCTGTAATCTAATTGCAGTTGCCTGACAGCGTGTGTGTCAGGCCCACAGCGTCTACTGTGCCCACTTGCCTAGTGCCACCACTCATATCTGGTGTCACAGTAGCTTGCATTTAGAAAAAAAAAATAAACTTTTTTCACTGTAATCTAATTGCAGTTAGTTGCCTGCAAGCGTGTGTGTCAGGACTACAGCGTGTACTGTGCCAACTACTGCCAGTGCACAGTGCCACCAGTGCCACTCATATCTGGTGTCACAGTAGATTACATTTAAAAAAAAAAAAACTTTTTTCACTGTAACCTAATTGCAGATAGTTACCTGCAGGTGTGCGTGTCAGGCCTACAGCGTGTACTGTGCCAACTACTGCCAGTGCACAGTGCCGTCAGTGGCACTCATATCTGGTGTCACAGTAGATTACATTTAAAAAAAAATAAACTTTTTCACTGTAACCTAATTGCAGTTAGTTGCCTGCAAGCGTGTGTGTCAGGCCTACAGCGTGTACTGTGCCAACTACTGCCAGTGCACAGTGCCACTCATATCTGGTGTCACAGTAGATTACATAAAAAAAAAACTTTTTGGACTGTAATATAATTGCAGTTAGTTGCCTGCAGGCGTGTGTGTCAGGCCTACAGCGTGTACTGTGCCAACTACTGCCAGTGCACAGTGCCACCAGTGCCACTCATATCTTATGTCACAGTAGATTACATTTAAAAAAAACAAAAACTTTTTTGACTGTAATATAATTGCAGTTAGTTGCCTGCAAGCGTGTGTGTCAGGCCTACAGCGTGTACTGTGTCAACTACTGCCAGTGCACAGTGCCACCAGTGCCACTCATATCTGGTGTCACAGTAGATTACATAAAAAAAAAACAAAAAAAACTTTTTGGACTGTAATATAATTGCAGTTGGTTGCCTGCAAGCGTGTGTGTCAGGCCAACAGCGTGTACTGTGCCAACACAGGTTGCAAATGGCATCGCTGTAATCAGAGGCAGACACACAAAAAAATGCTACACTGCTGAGCTTTGCAATGACGGCATTCTGGTGGTGGCAACAGCATGCGTTGATTGGCGTGCTGTCTGGCTGACCCCGGATACAAAGCAGTTGTACCTAGGTGGGTATTGGGGAGTCCAACACCCACCTAGGTACAACTGCTTTGCAAAGGCACATGATCTCAAATCACAAACGCCTATGGGATCAACACATGAGTACAAGCAGCACACAAACTCAAAGCCGCCATCCTCCTCCTGGTCCAGCATCTTCAGCCACGTCAACCACTGCTGTCCTCCTTGCCCCCTCTCAACCATCCGCCACTCCACCTCTCGCCTTCAGCAGTTCCTGCTCATCTGGCCACAGTCAGGTGTCTGTCAAGGAAATGTTTGAGCGTAAGAAGCCAATGTCACAGAGTCACCCCCTTGCCCGGCGTCTGACAGCTGGCTTGTCGGAACTCTTAGCCCGCCAGCTTTTACCATACAAGCTGGTGGAGTCTGAGGCCTTCAAAAAATTTGTAGCTATTGGGACACCGCAGTGGAAGGTACCCGGCCGAAATTTCTTTTCACAAAAGGCAATCCCCAACCTGTACTCTATTGTGGAAAAGGAAGTCATGGCATGTCTGGCACACAGTGTTGGGGCAAGGGTCCATCTGACCACTGATACCTGTTCTGCAAAGCACGGTCAGGGCAGGTATATCACGTACACTGCGCATTGGGTAAGCCTGCTGACGGCTGCCAAGCATGGATTGCGTGGCTCTGCAGAGGAGTTGGTGACACCGCCACGACTTGCAGGCAGGCCTGCTGCCACCTCCTCTACTCCTCCTACTCCATCCTCTTCGCTAACCTCCTCGGCTGAGTCCTTTTCTGCTGCTGCGTCTTGCTCCACATCAACTGCACCCCCCCAGCTCGCCAGGGGCTATTCCACATCCCGGATACGACAGTGTCACGCCGTCTTGGGGTTGACTTGCCTGAAAGCAGAGAGTCACACCGGACCAGCACTCCTGTCCGCCCTGAACGCACAGGTGGATCAGTGGCTGACTCTGCACCAACTGGAGATCGGCAAAGTGGTGTGTGACAACGGAAGCAATTTGTTGGCGGCATTGAATTTGGGCAAGTTGACACATGTGCCGTGCATGGCACATGTGTTGAATCTGATCGTACAACGCTTTGTGCATAAGTACCCAGGCTTACAGGACGTCCTCAAGCAGGCCAGGAAGGTGTGCGGCCATTTCAGGCGTTCCTACATGGCCATGGCGCACTTTTCAGATATTAAGCGGCAAAACAACATGCCAGTGAGGTGCTTGATTTGCGACAGCCCGACACATTGGAATTCAACACTCCTAATGTTCGACCGCCTGCTCCAACAAGAAAAAGCCGTCAACGACCATTTGTATGAAAGGGGTGCTAAAACAGCCTCTGCAGAGCTGGGAATTTTTTTGTCCATGTTACTGGACGCTCATGCGCAATGCCTGTAGGCTCTTGCGTCCTTTTGAGGAGGTTACAAACCTAGTCAGTCGCACTGAAGGCACCATCAGCGACATCATCCCATTTGTTTTCTTCCTGGAGCGTGCCCTGCGAAGAGTGCTGGATCAGGCTGTAGATGAGCGTGAAGAAGAGGAGTTGTGGTCACCATCACCACCAGAAACAGCCTTATCAGCATCGCTTGCTGGACCTGCGGCAACGCTGGAAGAGGAGTCTGAGGAAGAGGAGTCTGAGGAGGAATGTGGCTTTAAGGAGGAGGAAGACCAACCACAGCAGGCATCCCAGGGTGCTCGTTGTCACCTTCAATGACGTCAGTGAGGACAAGGAACGGGACATGGCTAGCTTGGTATCCAACCTTGTGCAAATGGGGAGTTTGCGGTTGTGCAAATGGACTGTTTGCGGTGCGTTAAACGGGGAGTTTGGTCTGTCAGAGTTTGGTCTGTCACTGTGAATCGGGCGTAACCCTTGCACTAACTGATCGATACAACATCATACCTGATCGTATACACACACTGGATGTTTTAAAGCACGTTATTCCAAACAATTTAGGAATGTTAGGTGATTTATGCCCTTTATGGATTAAAACCCGACTCTGCGTCAACTACGTAATTTTCCATGGGAGTTTTGCCATGGATCCCCCTCCGGCATGCCACAGTCCAGGTGTTAGTCCCCTTGAAACAACTTTTCCATCACTATTGTGGCCATAAGAGTCCCTGTGGGTTTTAAAATTTGCCTGCCTATTGAAGTCTATGGCAGTTAGCCCGATTTGCCCGTTCGCGAACATTTGCAAAAATTCGCGTTTGCCGTTCGCGAACGGAAAATTTTATGTTCGCGACATCTCTAGCTGTGTACTGGAGTTAGTAAACTGTGAGAAGAAATGGGTTGAGGCTGCTCATAGTCCAGGTGACTAATGGTTGTAACTAGAGATGAGCAACGTTTTCAAAAACTTGACTCAGACTCTCTGAATTGTTCCCCAAAATTTGCTTTGTTCTGAATTAATGAATCACGAAGCACATCAGCTATTCCCCGGCCTGCAGGGAGACTGTATCTCGCTGTGGTAGTGAAACAGTTACTGTTCGTCAGAATGACAGGCGTCACTCTTAGGGCTCATGCAGACGACCATATGCCCTCCGAGATATGCGGTCCATGAGCGGGCCATTTGTCCCGGAGCGGCATTGATCGTGCGCACGGGAGCGCACAGCATCATAGGTTACAATAATGCTGTGGACGTCAGGCCGCCCGCGGGGCTTTTGTCCCGCACTCATATGATCTTATCAGTGCGGGACAATAGTCCTACAGGCGGCCCGATGTTTACAGCATCATTGTAACCTATGATCCTTTGTGCTCCTGTGCGCACGGTCAATGCCGCTCTGGGACATATGGCCCGCTCATGGACCGTATGTCTTGGAGGGCATACGGTCATGTGCAAGAGCCCTTAGAGGTGGTCACCTAACATATAAAAATAAAAAACACTTATGTAGCTTCAGACAACATACAGCCGAAAAGAATTGAGCTCTAAGCCTTACGGTAGGCACGGCTCATTGCAAAATCATCCATGGTTTATGCTGTCAAATGATCAAACACAATGGTTCAGGATTCCAGTCTAATGTCACAACCAGCAGATTCCAGAATACGAGTACAGGAAATCATGCTGTTACCTATTTCTTAGAATGTAAGTGTGGGCTGCAATACAATACACAGGCAGAAGCACTCAAGAACTGCACGATTGAGTGAACCAACAACAAAGAAGAAATATCTGAAACATGGCCTATCGAGACCCTTCTGGATGCAGGAACTCCAATCCATCCATCCATATAGTCTCAACAAAATCATGGAAACTGTCCTGTAAAAATAAATGAGTTAAAATACTTATATCTATAGGAAGTTTCTGTCTTCTGCTATTGCATTTCTTTATAACTTTTCCCGGTGACAGGTTCCCCTTAACTAATGTATATGTAAGTCCTGATGAGTTTTATACGTTTTTTATTTTTTTTCCATAAATCGGATAACCCCTTTAATGACAGCCTTAAAATAACATATCAGTGATCAATAAGGTGTTAACATTACATTTTTAATGCAGTTTTCAGTAACTAAACTATAAATAAAAACCATTAGTTAGTGAAAGGATGAAGTAAAAGCAGAAATGTTTTATTTGCTCTGAAGAATATTGGTCAGATAGTCTGGAACGATGGTAAATCCAGTGATACTTCCGTCTTGGCCAAGAAGACATATAAATGGAAAAGGACGGCAGCACTGGAGGGTCAGCCTCATGAGCAGGCACTGCAGATGTCTATTCTGGTGGAGAATGTCCTGCTGATGGTAACAGGACATTTTTGGCGGCTCCTTAGATGGTTCTAGTCTTGGACCCTGAATTTAAAATACAACATGATATGAAACACATCAATAATCAGTAAAGTGAGTGAGAAAACATCAGACAGATGAAGATGCTAGAGAGGACTTCTTACCATAGGTTGTAGATGGAACGGGGAGCAGGGTCTTTCTTGTTGGTGTCAGGTCAGTGGTGGTAAACTGAAGGGAGACAAATATAGAAATAAATCTTCAGTGGGTTAAAAGTGAAGCAAAACATGAAATAATTACTAGAAAGACTGATTTTATGACTACTATAAATGTGTTGTACGTATGGACCTCCTACCTGGGCCGCAATCCAAGCTACTTGATCTTATACTTGTTGTTTCATCTGAAGCAATGTCTCCTACATAAGGGGCATCTAGGGTCGCAACTGAGCCAAAGAGATATGCAGTCACGATGGTATAGATGGGAGCAGGGAAGCGGTGTTACTGGCTCTCTGATGGTAAATTCCTCCATACAGATGGTACAAGATGTTATCTCATCGTCCTGGATAAAAGGGCGAGACTGGAGGTCTGCTATTCTGCGTACCCTGCTCTGCACCCTTATTTGTGGTGGTGGTTGGTGCTGTGGCACTGGCTGACTAGGGCCAGGCTCAGGAGCAGCTAGCACAGGAACAGAAGAAGCTCTCCCTTCCAATGGATTGGTTGTGGTCTGGGAGGCTACACCAACCATAGGCCTGCTGCTTGGCCCGGCAATGGCCACTCCTGATGGTCGGGAGGGTCCAGCCGGTGATCGCGATAATGGCGATCGACTCCGCTGCCTGTTTTCCTCCACTCTGCCACGATGTGGAGGATCTTGCCGTTGGCGGCGTCCTCTTCTTCCCTGGAGAGGCACTCGGGCTTCTTCATTCTGCCCTCTTTGGTGCGGTCTTCTTCTTTCTATAGTCCGAGACCTTAATCTCAGAGGAATAAGGTCATCGTCTAAAAGAAAATCATTGATGCAGTAATTACTAAGAAAGAAACCTTCAACAAAACCCAAAACTGTTCCTAAATGTGATTTTCTGCTGTAGATCCAATTACTGTCATCGACAAGCGGCAAAGTGCAGGACGATGAAACTCCCAGTTATTAGATTCACCCCAGGGAAGCGCATCCCACTTTGTAGAACCTTACCTTGATTTAGTAGGTGACTCATGGTCCACTGTCAACTAGAAAGAGGTGGACGAAATTGGGACAATAAGAAGCCCCCAAATAAAAAAGGAGTCCAAGCACAGGTGGTAAAGTGCTTGAGGACTAAAAGCGGATAGAAAATCCGAAAATGTAGATCCAAAAATCCGAAAATGTTTTGGAGCCAATAAAAGTGTCAGCAGACGCGTCAACTCAAAATGGCAACGATATCAGCGTGAGCAGAGCAGAAACACCTTCAGAATGATGATGTCACAATGAAGGACCGGAACACTGCATCACTGTGACATCACTGTATTCTAGAGGCCATGTGACTGGCACATGTATGTGCCATGAGCGGCTCCTCGGACTGTCACATCACTGTATTCTAGAAGCCATGTTGTCTGCATAATTTGTGATATCTGGACATTATAGCTGCCATGTTGTTTCCTGGTATACAGAAAGAGAATGGTCCTGATAATTCTCATTCTATGGCAGCATAATTTTTTTTTCAAAAGAAAAGTTGTTATAAACATTATATATAATATATACACACATAAACGTGATACCACTGTAATTCTATTAATCTCACAATGCAGCGTACTCAAGTTGTGTTTAATAGTGTTCCTGGGTGTTGTAGTGCAATAGACACTAACCTGAGACGGCTGACTCTCTGCAAAGGCAGGTGATGGTAGAAAATGTTCGTGACGCCAGTGCCAATTAAACGGTGGCACGCCGTTTGCTGATAGCAGGAATAACTGAGGAACCACGTGATGTTAAAACAAAACTCCAACTTTAGTAGTTTCCATATAGAGACATTAATGGAAGCACAGTTCCTTTGCATACAGTTGATTTTTCAATACGGTCGATGCAGGCAATACAGATTAAGCAAGGTGACTTCAGAGTGTGAAACACAGGACTTGCAGTACAGGAGCTTGCACTCTATTTCTGACTGATCCTGGGACATAGAAAATCTTCTCCAAGGCCCAATACCTTAACTCTGGCGTATATCCTTGGTTCTCTCTTTATAAAGTACCTCCTCTGTTATCTTGAGTACCTCTTGCTTTTCTGCGCTTTGCCTCTGTCTCCCTCTCAGCTTCCTCAGGCTCTTTAACTGAGGTATTCCTGTTTCGGCATATGGGAATTCAGGAGGGGAACCTTCTCCTTGAATCTGGAACCCGGTTACAGGGACTGTAAAACCCTCTCCTGGACCGCAGGCTTCAGGCCTGGACTTGTCTCTGACATTGTCTAGTCTCCAACCACAGACTCCCACTTAGACTAGACTCTAGACTCAACTCTAGACTGACTTTCCCTTCCCTGACTGGGCCTTATATAAACTAGGGCTCCCTAGCTCCCTCTAGTGACTAAGAGCTGGAATGACACCCCTAGCAGGCCTGTACATGCAAGTTTCACAGTAACAGGGAAATACATAGCATTGCATTACATGACATTTTATAAAGATGACATATACCAACTTCCCCATAAATAAGGGGGGAACGACAGCACACCAAGTGACACTTTTGTAGTGACGGGCATTACAGTCCCCGTACACTACATACCCCACTGCTTTAAGCTGAGTACGACCTCGTACTCCATCAGGGCTCTCCCAACTGGAATCTCTACCTGAAACAGAAAAAAGGGACATGCAGGCATACATACATGTAATTCATCTGCATTTACATTCATATCAGGTCCAATTGGCAACGGTGAAGGGTGGTGACAAGGGGCGTCGTTCTCTTCTTCTCAGGATAGTGAATGGAACTGGGGCGCTGACCTGGCACAGCGTAACATTATAACCAGGATAGTCCATGACAATGAATAAGTCCATAATAGAACAGCAAAATAGGTAAAACAGTATAAAAGTTCTTGGAGGCTCAAAGAACAAACATGAGTCCGTACCCAGGTTATTTTCCTATAAATCACAGAGGCTCTCATGCGGTGGAGTCCATCTCTGGGCACATTTCCTTTTAAAAGAGCAAAAATCTCAGAGGCTCAGGTTCTTTTGAGTCTGTCTCCGGGCACGGTTCCTTAGTATAAAGTTGCACAATAAAATGACAGCAAAGACAAGTGCTGTAATACCCCGGATCAACCTGAAAAGGGGGTAAAGGGTAAAAGGTGCAACAAAGGAACAGGCACAACTTGGCGTGGGATAGCAAAAGCAGGCAGGAGGTCCTGGAAAACAAACTTGGCTTTGTTGACTTTAATACTTCAGTGGTCAACACCCACCACTGAGCCGTGGATAAACTGGCAGCAGCAACAAACGACCAGGGAACATAGGACTCCTGTCCTGGAAGGGTTAACAACATATTTCGTTGGTGAAATAAATCAAAGGCCTAGCAGGCTGATTCACAGGGGTATGTCATCATTACCCGGCTCTGCTGGCAAGCACGGCCTGTAGTAGTCCTCTACAGGAGGATGTGCCCACATAACAGTGTTAGGGGGCAGCTGCAACGTGAAGGGACCCCTAATAGGTATTGGCCCATTGGGCCTAGGGGTAAACCCTTGGGTGGACCGTACCGGTCCCGGCATGATAATTGTGGGATGAAGTGGAGTGGATACCGCCGCCGCAAGCGGTCCGGTGGGCTCTGTGCAGCAATTCACAGCAACAGGGGGTCTTCTTTGGGGCACTGGCGGAGCGGTGGCAGCAGAAGGTAGTCTACGGGTGGTGACAGGCACCCTTACCTCGTCCTTCTTTGGCGGCGTCTGGATCCTGGCGGTCGCGATCTTGCGCAGCTCCCGCAACTTCTCCTCCAGCCGGACAATCTGCTCACCGATGCTCTCCGTGTCAGAGTCGCTGTCATCTGCTGGCGCCGCCGGCGCAGGTACAGTCACCGATGGCGCGGACTCGGCCTCTGCAGGTTCTGGTGATGCATCGGGTCTCCGACCCCTCCGGATGTTCTCAAAGGTATTTCGAAGTCCTTTTAGATTTTCCATCTCTTGCATGGTCTTCTCCCGACGAGGCAGCTCGGGGGAAGGGTAAGGGCTCACCCATTTTTCCAACACGGTTGGCTGCCAGAAGACGTTAGGCCCAATGAAGGAGCTCCGCTCCTGGAAGGCGTGATGGGCCGGCTCTGGAGAGCGTTCAGGTTCCCGCTCGCAGCCAGAGTAGTCTTCTTCTTCTGCCTCCCAGTCCTCAGGTGCTCGCTTGGGACGGGTCACGGCAGTGGCATAAGGGCCTCTCAGGCTCTCGGCAGGGGTGAACTCCACTTCCTCTCCCTCGCGGAGGCTGTGCTGATAGGAAGGGAGGTAGTCTCTCTTGACAGACCTTCTATTAACATATAGGTCTCTGCCAGTCAGGTAATCTTGTATGAACCCGTAGCCACGGGTTTTGTCAAAGGACACCACCAACCCCTTTCTCCTTTCCAGGCGGGGTTGGGTGTTGGTGTGTCGTTCATGGATTGTCTTGGTCAACTCTTCATAATAGATCATGGTCTTTGTATTCCGCTTTATAGCGGCCTCCCGGATCTCTGTCATAAGTGACGACCACTTGAAAGAGGGTTGAAAGAAGTCTTTCCATGAGCTATAGCAGGGCTCTGGTTCTTTCTCCCGTGGCGGGCAGGCGGGTTTCTCCGGTCCCGGAGAGTAGGCCGGTGGAGCCTCCTCTGGCTCTACACCAATATCACACATTTTTGGGATCTCAGGCGCGGACGCTGCAGCAACGCTCTGTTCACTTTCCAACATGCTCGATCCTTCTCTGGAGAGCGATAGGGTCGCGTTAATTAAATCAGCCAGCTCCTCCCCTTGCACTGGGAGGCCGCCCCCCAGGTATTCCAGTATATGGAAGGCGGTGTCCATGCTGGCAGACATGCAAATGTCCAGATAAGCAGTGGCGCCTGACCTTGAACTCCTTCCCGCTATTTCCTCAGAAAGGCGCCAATTTTTCCCGCCTTTTTGGGATGAAGATGACGCAGCAGTAAATTCAGCAAGCTCAGCGGCCATCTTTGGGTATAAACGCTGTCTATTCACTGACAGCAAGCAGGATGATGAAAAGTCCATAAAACCACACTCCAATGTGGCGATTTTCTTCCTCTTGGTAGCGCAACACTGCACAGCGCTTTTTAGAGGTTTTAGGAACACTTTTGGTATGATTTTCAGTTCACAAAGTCCACTTTAAATAAACAGGCAATTTGTCACTTTGGTCACAGGGCAACTGTATAAGGCACAAAGTTCACGCTTCTTGCACTATAAAGCTTGCGTATCCTGTTCGTGACGCCAAAAGAGAGGTGCAGCGTACTCAAGTTGTGTTTAATAGTGTTCCTGGGTGTTGTAGTGCAATAGACACTAACCTGAGACGGCTGACTCTCTGCAAAGGCAGGTGATGGTAGAAAATGTTCGTGACGCCAGTGCCAATTAAACGGTGGCACGCCGTTTGCTGATAGCAGGAATAACTGAGGAACCACGTGATGTTAAAACAAAACTCCAACTTTAGTAGTTTCCATATAGAGACATTAATGGAAGCACAGTTCCTTTGCATACAGTTGATTTTTCAATACGGTCGATGCAGGCAATACAGATTAAGCAAGGTGACTTCAGAGTGTGAAACACAGGACTTGCAGTACAGGAGCTTGCACTCTATTTCTGACTGATCCTGGGACATAGAAAATCTTCTCCAAGGCCCAATACCTTAACTCTGGCGTATATCCTTGGTTCTCTCTTTATAAAGTACCTCCTCTGTTATCTTGAGTACCTCTTGCTTTTCTGCGCTTTGCCTCTGTCTCCCTCTCAGCTTCCTCAGTCTCTTTAACTGAGGTATTCCTGTTTCGGCATATGGGAATTCAGGAGGGGAACCTTCTCCTTGAATCTGGAACCCGGTTACAGGGACTGTAAAACCCTCTCCTGGACCGCAGGCTTCAGGCCTGGACTTGTCTCTGACATTGTCTAGTCTCCAACCACAGACTCCCACTTAGACTAGACTCTAGACTCAATTCTAGACTGACTTTCCCTTCCCTGACTGGGCCTTATATAAACTAGGGCTCCCTAGCTCCCTCTAGTGACTAAGAGCTGGAATGACACCCCTAGCAGGCCTGTACATGCAAGTTTCACAGTAACAGGGAAATACATAGCATTGCATTACATGACATTTTATAAAGATGACATATACCAACTTCCCCATAAATAAGGGACGACGACAGCACACCAAGTGACACTTTTGTAGTGACGGGCATTACAGTCCCCGTACACTACAACAATCCAATTAAACTCACATTAACTAGTTTAGACACTGAAATGAAAACAAAAAAGTCTTTAATAATTATATCATCAACTCCTTAGAAAATGTATAATAAATGACAGTACCAAGCCTGAACAACCTATGTTATCAATATCCAATGTATGAAGCCACTCTTTTGTAAAAAAAAGTATATTTTTCCCTTTTTTCTTTTTGATAAAAAAGGGGGAAGACAGCATATAGTAAGGTCGCTCCAAATAATTTCCCTAAGGAGATAGGTGCTCAGACCCAGCCACAAAAATACATAGATGAGACATAGACGCTTGCCTCTCTTATTTGGCAGCAGCGTCTCTCTATGTAATCAGTGCGGCCAGATGAGGAGAGACACAGACTGAAGCTAAGTAACAGCACCCTCATGTTGCTTAGCGCTGTTACAAACGCTTCCCTCACTCGTGCTGTCTGTTATGGGGCTGAGAACAAGTAAACCAACTGTCCGTGACTCTCAATATCTGGCTACTAGTGTTGGGCGAGCATTCTCGGCCGAACAATAATTTTTCTCGAGCATCGTGATGCTCGGCACATCGCGGTGTTCGGCCGAATACCGTGTGTGCTCGAGCGCAATGCTCGAGTCTCCTCCCCGCTACACATCCAATAAACATGCAGGTAAGTACTACCATTCACTGTAATGCCGTAACCATGTTGGCTACTGGCATTACAGTGATTGGCTGGCCGGAATGCGTCATCGGGTGCTATATACTGTAGAAGGGAGAGATAGTGTAGGGAGTGAAATAGGAATATTTTCATTTTTATACTTGTTATAGACCCAAAAGTCCTTTTAAGGACTATTGTGTGTGGCAGCAATATATATTTTTAGTGTAACCTGCGCTAAATAGCTTGCAACTGTTTGGCCGTTGCAGACAGCGACATTATCTGCGCTATATCACCTCTCTAACTTGTGCGCAGCCTAAAAATATCTGTGACATTCAATGTACTTTTTCCGTAGACGGTGTCCGCTGCGGACAGTTACATTACCTGCACTACACCTCCTGTATAACATTTGTGTATCCGAAATATCAGTGACATTCAGTCAAATTTTTTTGCTGCTGGTGGCCTAGGATAGATCATATGACAGCATCTCACTGTGCTGCATCCCACTGTTTTTTGTTACTTTGGAGCCTAAGCATACTATTGTCTCCTAGGTTTAGGGCCCCCTCATAGTGGCTTATCAATACCGCTTGTGGGAGGCTTTACCCTTTTCAGTGGGAAGGCACAGTAGATATACTGGACCAGCAGTGAAATCCCCCCGTAATTAATAAGGGATTGCTCTGTTCAGCACTGGTTTTCAGTTTATACTATGCGGATATTGGGACAGGTGGTTACCGTTATACACACCTGCCCATGACCGCTAATTTGGTGTGGGAATGCACCGGTCACAATACACTGTGTAATAGAGCAATATATATCACACAGGTGGGGGTCCTTTCAAATATAGTTATCCCTCAGTAGTGTTGTGACCGTGATATTTGAAATTGGGTAATATATGCTGTATCCCACTTTCCATACAGTCACATCCTACTATTGCCTATCTCTGTAATAAGAGAAACAATTGTTTTGGACTTCCGGTTCCGGCGCCAGCATGGTGAGACGCGTCTGATCACTTCTCTGTGAAGAGTCTCTCTGCACAACCTTAATCCCCTGCATACCGGAGTTATTTTCGGGACCACCGTTACCAGCGATCAAGCGTCTCTGCATGGAGCGCTACGTACGAAACATGGGGAGCAGGAACAAATCTAAAAACCAAAGTAAGCCGCAAAAACAGGCAGCGCGGGAAACTGAAATGGCGGAAGATGACCCCGCTACAGTAGAGGTTGCTGACCTGACTGAGAGCGCAACTGCTGATTCTGCTGACTATGAAGACTCGAGAATGGAAGGCAGTAACATAGATTATGTTAAGCTAGCTATCGAAGTAGCTAAAAGGATCCTACCAGATCTCCAAGAGTCGTTATCTAGCACGGTGGGGGTGAAGCTGCAAGAACTTCAGCATACTGCTGCAGAGCATGGCAGCAGATTGGATGTGGCGGAGCATAAGCTGCAGGAGATGGATGACAGATGCCATAAATTGCAAGTAAAGTTAGAGTCAGCTCTCAGGGATCATAGATTCCTAAAAGACAAAGTTGATGATCTGGAGAATCGCTCACGCAGAAGCAATTTAAGGATTGTGGGCTTACCTGAAAGCGTGCCATCTCAGGAACTTATTCGTATATGTGAAGTAGTTATACCAGAAGCACTAGGAATACAGACAAAATGTAAAGCGGAAAGGGCGCACAGACTGGGCCCAGATTTAAGGCCTGGTAAAGAGGAAAATAATGCCAAGCTGCAAGGTGCTCTAAACCGTCGCCCCAGAGCAGTGATTGTGAAATATCTGGACTTTACAGATAAAGTGGCAATCTTGAGAGCCTACAAGAGACGCAAGACAGCGTTAGAGATAGACGGCCAGAAGCTATTGATTTTTGGAGATTACTCTATGGAGGTACAGAGGAAAAGGAGAGAGTTTTCAGCGATTTGCACAGCACTATATGAAAATCATACGAGGTTCGCAATGCTATATCCAGCCGTCTTGAGGGTGTTTCAGGAAGATGGCCAAACGCTCACATTCACAAAAGTGCAAGAAGCCAAAGACACCTTGGATCTTCACATCCCACATCAAGCTCCAAGAGGAACATCCAAGCAAGGAAGATCACAGTCGTCCTGGGATCAAGAGGGAGACTGAACAATTGCCTGACTTCAGAGGGATAAAGTAGACGTTGAGTCTACACGTCTATATACACGCTAAGCAACTTTTATTTTTTTTTCAGTTTTTCTTTTCTCTTTTATATATGCCTGTTTTGATGACATGTTAGCAGTCACCAGCTTAAAACAGCTTGATACTGAATGACTTAATGATTAATGTTTTGAAGCCCTATGAAAATTAATCATTTGGTTTAAATGTATAAGAAGT
This sequence comes from Bufo bufo, assembly GCF_905171765.1. Classification (NCBI taxonomy): domain Eukaryota; kingdom Metazoa; phylum Chordata; class Amphibia; order Anura; family Bufonidae; genus Bufo; species Bufo bufo. The sequence continues at coordinate 721,837,585 of NC_053389.1, read as the reverse complement.
AATGCATAGCAGAGTAGATATGTATGGTTGTGAAACACCAATTTTTCACCATGTTGGAAAAAATGGAAGTCGATGACAGTCAAGGGAAAGTAGGACTAATGCAAGTCGCACTATCTTTCCTGGACTGGTTGCTAGAGAATCTAAGCCAGTTAGAATATATATGTCTAGTGAGACAGTCTGTTGGGGAAGTTCTTGGGAGGGTAGGGAGTTGGGGGGGGGGGGGGGGGTTCTGTTGGGTGCTGTCACGCTTACATGCCAGATGTTATCATCTTGTGTCCTTCACAGTATTAGAAGTTAATACACTATCTTGGAGCCAAAACAATGATAGAGATATGATAGAAATATGCGAATAATAACCTGGAACGTGAAGGGGTTAAAGTCCCCTCAAAAGAGGATGAAAGTATTACGACATTTGAAACGGCTGAAAGCTGATATAGCCTTATTACAGGAGACGCACCTAAGCATAGCAGAAAGCATGAGATTGCGTAAATTATGGGTGGGAGAGGTATTCTGCTCTCCATCAGTTCATTCTAAAGCAGGAGTGGTCACACTACTGCGGAAAAACCTCCCTTACACAATTCGTGAGGGGTTCAAGGATAGTGAGGGAAGGCTGCTTCAATTATACTTGGACTCACCCTCTGAGACACTCAGTATATATAACGTGTACGGGCCAAATGAGGGTGGTTTGGCGTTCTATAAGGATTTAGGGACTAAAATACAGGTGGATAAATATGCAAATCAAATAATAGCAGGTGATATGAATGATGTATCTAATGTTCTGGAGGACAGGCGAAGGGTACGAGTTAGAAAATCCTCATTGAAAGATAAATGTACTCCATTGAAACAACTATGTACCACAAACAAATTATGTGATATATGGCGGGCGAAAAACCCTGAGGGTAGGGAATATACCCATTACTCTCATCCTCACGAATCTTGGTCAAGGTTGGACTACATACTTGTGTCCCCTTCAATACAACTTAGAGCGAAATCAGTGTCAATAGAAGAGTTGGTGGTCTCTGATCATTCGCCTGTACTGCTCAATATGGCTGACAAGATTCCCAGAGGATCAGACTATATATGGAGGTTCCCATCAAATTTGATAGGAAATGAAGAATTTGAAGCTGCTTTATCTAACTGGTGGGATGAATATATGAGTTTCAATGAGGCAACTGAAAATACGCAAACACTATGGGAGGCAGGGAAAGCTGTCTTGCGGGGGAAAAATTATAGCGTTCACGTCATCCTTAAAGAAAAGGATGGTGGAAAAACTGGATAAATGTAGCCATAAACTAAAAGAGGCATATACGTTATTCCAAACCTTCCCAACTGATTTGCATAAAGGGGCTTGGACTCAAGCGAAATTAGATTATGAGGAATGGATAAATAAAAATGAGGCAATATATCAGACAAAATTTGAAGCTCAGTTATTCAAGTATGGGAATAAGTCAGGGAAGCTGATGGCAAGACTAGCAAAGGGTCCGTATAAAAATAGCCCAATATTAGCACTAAAAGACAATAAAGGGGACACACATACATTACCGTCAAAAATTAGTGAGGTTTTAAAAGATTATTATAAGGGAATATACTCAGACAGTCCGAAAAACAAGGTATTAGTAGAGAAATGGATACAAAAAGTGACATTGCCAAAGATAAAAAGGGAAGATCTAGAGATCCTGAATAAACCAATCACGCAAAAAGAAGTCATAGAAACCATAAATCACTTAGCAACGAATAAGGCACCTGGACCAGATGGGTACGTTGCTGAATTCTACAAAGTGCTTAAAGGAAAATTAGCCCCAGTTCTAGTAAATTTAGCAAATGATTATATGTCAGGAAAAAAAATGTCAGAATTGGCCAAAACTGCTTACATTAAAGTGCTCCCAAAGCCAGGGAAGGACTTACTTTCCCCAGCTTCATACAGACCAATCTCTTTGATAAACGTGGATATAAAATTAATATCCAAAATCTTAGCCGGTAGGTTGGCAAGACTAATGCCAGATCTTCTGTCCACTGCGCAGGCAGGATTCACTCAAAATAGAGCAGCGGTAACTAACATCCGAAAAGTGTTAATGATACTTGACGAGTTGAAGATGAGACCTAAGTTGGGCCAGTCCCCGGCCATTGTGACAATAGATGCGGAGAAAGCGTTTGATAATGTGGCCTGGGACTGGCTAAACCGGGTGTTGGATTCGATAAAACTAGTAGGTCCTTTTAGGCAATACCTCACTGCATTATATGACTCACCATTTGCACAAATACATACACCAGGATATCTGTCATCTAAAGTTGCCTTACAAAAGGGAACACGTCAAGGGTGTCCACTTTCCCCTTTATTATTTAACTTAGCCATTGAACCGTTATCCAGAACTATAGCCGGTAGTGAAGATATCAGAGGAATCAGAGTGGGTAATGAAACGATTAAACACGCTTTGTTTGCAGATGATCTGTTAGTCTTTTTGGCTCATCCTCATAATGATTTACCCAAACTTTTTGAACTGCTGAGTAACTTCGGCACAGTATCTGGCTTCAAAGTCAATGTGTCGAAATGTGAAATGTTATACCTTACAAATAATAGGCACTCTGTAATTAAAAAAGATATTCCGGTAAAAATTGTGCCGAAATCGGTCAAATATCTAGGAATCCACATTGGAAAGACGCCAGAATCCTTGTATATGCTAAATTACCCCAACTTAATCAATAGTATTAAAGCGGATTTAGAAAGATGGTCACATCTTCCATTATCACTGATGGGCAGATGTCACCTAATAAAAATGATAAGCTTCCCTCAACTATTGTACCAATTGCAGACAATACCGGTGCTGCTAAAGCACTCGGATATTAATACACTACAAAGTGCCTTCCGCAAATTCATATGGGCCGGAAAAAGGTCGAGAATAGCTTTGAAAACTCTTATGCTTACTAGGGAAGAGGGAGGTTTAGGCTTTCCTGATGTAAGACACTATAACGTGGCTAGTTTGTTGAGATACGGAATAGACTGGATCAGACGATCATCATACTTTTCTAACTTCTCTTTGGAATCACAATTGGCAAAGCCATGGAGTCTTAATGCACTATTACATACTAGGTACTCGGCTTTCCCATCATTGATTAAACATAGTGTACTAATTAAAGATACGGTAGCAGCTTGGAAGGTAGCCAGGAAACTATATAAACTCCCCTTCCTGATGTCAAAATACTTGTCTCCATGGCAACACCCAGAATTCCAAATAGGGTCTTTGAACAGGCAATTTATAGAATGGGAAAGTAAAGGCATAAGTAAAGTATCGGATTTATGGGATAAACAGAAGGCGCAATATTACTCATTTATTGATTTACAGTCAATGTATGGTATATCGTCAAAGCACTTTCTAGCATCAGATTATAGGGTTCCTGAAAGAGAGACTTAAAAATACTATATCCGAGTTTTCACAGAATGACTTTGATGATGTACTATCTCATAGATATGGTAAACCTTCAATATCCTCCCTATATCAGAGGGTGAGGAAAACACTCTCCTCAGACATAGTGGATGCCCTCTTTAAGAAATGGATAGTAGAGCCGAGTATTAAAGCAGAAACCGAAGATATACTGAGGGGATGGGGAAATGTACGTAAAGCAGTATCCAGTGAAATATGGAGAGAGACTCACTTTAAGTTGATGCATAAAGCAATTTATGGCTTTGATATTAAGGGAGGCAATACTGTTTCCATTAATGAAAGGCTAAACGCCTGCCCAAAATGCTCGCTTCCGGATGCAAACATGTATCATTGCTTGTGGGAATGTAGGATCATTGGGGAATTGTGGCAAAGGGTAACTAAAGAGTTAAACAACAAGTTAAAAACAAACCTATCTATGGATCCAAAAGAGATTTTGCTCCAAGATACAGGCCCACGAGTTCCCTTGGCAGCGCAGGTGGTTCTACTAGCCACAAAAAGATGCATTCTAACGCATTGGTTGCAGCCAACGATTCCGACAATTGATGAAATAATAAAACATACAAAGAAATGCATACTGGCAGATAAATGGGTGGCAGACAAAGAGGGCCGCAAAGCCACAAAAAGATACCAGACAAAATGGCTTACGTTTATACTGGCATTCTTTTCCGAAGATGATACTAGAGATTTGATATAATTAGGAAATAGGATTAGGGACACCTAACGACTATATCGACTATATCCACAAAATAATCTAACTAAAGAGATAGTGATGGCATGAAGCATGAGTTTAGATTAGAAGGAATATATTTGATTAACCCAGCTGGGTTAATAATATTTGCTGTAAGCGTAAATAGTTAGGGAGGGGGGTGGGCAGGGATTGATGTTTGATGTACCTGAAAGATATGTAATATGCAATTGTCTTGATCACATGTAAAGGTGTAACTCTATGCAAGTTATGTATTGCAAATGACATTGAAATTTTGTGAAAATTAATAAAAATATGTTTAAAAAAAAAGAAACAATTGTTTTGCCCTTTTATACTAGAATTTCTAATAAAGATTTATTATTTTATTTTAAACCGCTTATCAGGCAGTGACACTTTAATATTAGTGCGGCAAATTTACTTCATATTTGTCCGTTAGCTACTGGCAGCGACATTACCTGTGCTACATCTCCAGTATAACGTTTATGTATCCTAAATATCAGTGACATTAATTCAGTGTAATTTTTTATTAGCCGCTGGTGACAACGACATTACTTGCGCTATACCTCCTGTTTAACGTGTGCGCATCCTCTGACATTCTGTGTACTTTATTTACGCATACACTTACAAAACTTGCGGTACTGTACGTGTGACATACTTGCAAGCATATATACCATTAGTAGTTACGCTGGGTTCACACCAGAGCGTACTGAACGTACGCTCTGTATGCGCGATTGTATGGGCGTTTACAATCGCGCCACGGAGACAAGCGAACGCCCATTGTCGCGCGTTCCCAGAAGTCTATGTACGGGAACGCGCGACACTACGCCCCAAAGAAGCTCCTGAACTTCTTGGGGCGTTGGGCGTTTTACAGCGCGATTGTACGCGCTGATAGGGAAGCATTGGTTTCTCCTTGTTGAGTGTTTTACAGCACATAGGAACGCGCTGTAAAATGCTCAGGTCTGAACTGGCAGTCAGAGGGGACATATTTCGTCAAACTCAAAAGTGACAGGTGCCACGCCCCTTTTCAGCCCTGTGACAGCTGTTCACAAACACGTCGGTGTATGTCTAAAAATAGCCTGGCCAAGTCCTAAAATAGCTAGGCTACTATATGAACAGCTCTTCACATTCTGTTAGAATTTATAAATAGTGTTGAGCGAGCATGCTCGACCGAATTGCTGTTCGGCTCGAGCATCGCTATGCTCGGCACATCCGAGTGCTCGGCCGAATACTGACCTTCAAGATTTCCCTCTTCGTCCTCCGGCAGCACACCATGGGTTAACTCGACCTCGATAGCTACTTGGACCACCCACCTAGTTAAAACAATCAAAGATTAATTAGTTCATTAGCCAGTACCTATATAGCAGGTCCTCTCCAGCATCCCCTTGTGTTTTTTCTTTGTCCTTCAGCTGACTGGCCGGTAGACATATGGCCAGCTGGACGTTTGCCCACCCGGTTGTTGGTTTTTCTTCTTGTACGCCATGTATGGTCCCTGGTGTTTTTTCCTCCATTGCAGCGGCACGCCGGCAGTAGCGAGGGACCGGAAGTCTTGTCCCTAACTTCCGGTGCGGTGGAACGCACCATGTGGAACGCAGACGCTGGGCATTTGACGTCACAGGAAGTTCCGGTTTTAGGCGCCAAATTTGAATTATTTAAGCTAGGTAAGCTTCTAGCCCACTGCCCTTGTGCCTGGCAGCCAAGCTTTTGCGATTTTAAGGTATTTTGCCTGTCCTGTGTCAGGCAACCTTCTTCCCCTGCAATTTTAAAGACTATGTTTTATTTCTTTTGCAGATGTCCAGCTCCAGCAGTAAGAGGTCTAGAAAGACCAAACACAGGCTGTGCCACTCATGTGAACAACCCCTCCCTGATAAGTGTTTGGAGGACATGTGCGTTGACTGCTTGGAAGGCTCCCCTTTAAGGTCCGCAAAAAAAACTAAGAAACAGGTTTTATGCATTTCTTGTATCCAGCCGCTTCCGGATGACGCTTCGTCTAACGTTTGCAAGAACTGCTCTCATTCTGAAGAAGTGTCGGATTCAGATACCAGAAAACTGATGTCCTTACTCAAGGCTTTTTTTTAGAGAAGTCTAATAAGAAGACGCAGAAGACAAAGCATTATGTCTCTCCTGCTTCATCTGATCAATCTTCCCGGTCTGAAGGAGAAGTATCGTCAGAATCGGATTCAGAGTTGCCGGTATTGGAAGACAACTTCTTGTTTAATAAAAATGACGCTAACCTCCTAATTAAAGAGGTCAAAAACATTATGGAGTCCAAGAAAGAGAAACCCTCTGAGCAGAATGAAGAGAACCTGTTCTACTTCCCTAAAAAGAAGGCTACGGTTTTTCCCAGCCATCCAGTGCTGAACTCCATCATGCACAAGGAATGGGAACATCCTATCGGGAAGATCAATCTGGGATCCAGATTCAGGGCTGCATATAAGACTGATCCGGCTGAATCCACAAGCTGGGAGGCCCCTGCTAGAGTAGATCCTTCCGTCACAAGGCTTGCAAAGAAGTCCTTCTTTCCCAGCGATGACTCGTCTTTACTAAAGGACCCTATAGATAAGAAGGCGGATGGCCTCCTGAAGAGGCTTCATACATATATGGCCTCCCTGAACAAAGCAGCTATGGCCGCTGTCCCTGTGGCACGTGCGCTGCGTGTTTGGCTGAGTCATCTAGGAAGGGACATTGAGGATGGAGTTTCCAGAGACGAATTACTCATTGCAAAATCATCCATGGTTTATGCTGTCAAATGATCAAACACAATGGTTCAGGATTCCAGTCTAATGTCACAACCAGCAGATTCCAGAATACGAGTACAGGAAATCATGCTGTTACCTATCTCTTAGAATGTAAGTGTGGGCTGCAATACAATACACAGGCAGAAGCACTCAAGAACTGCACGATTGAGTGAACCAACAACAAAGAAGAAATATCTGAAACATGGCCTATCGAGACCCTTCTGGATGCAGGAACTCCAATCCATCCATCCATATAGTCTCAACAAAATCATGGAAACTGTCCTGTAAAAATAAATGAGTTAAAATACTTATATCTATAGGAAGTTTCTGTCTTCTGCTATTGCATTTCTTTATAACTTTTCCCGGTGACAGGTTCCCCTTAACTAATGTATATGTAAGTCCTGATGAGTTTTATACGTTTTTTTTTTTTTTTTCCATAAATCGGATAACCCCTTTAATGACAGCCTTAAAATAACATATCAGTGATCAATAAGGTGTTAACATTACATTTTGATCACAGTTTTCAGTAACTAAACTATAAATAAAAACCATTAGTTAGTGAAAGGATGAAGTAAAAGCAGAAATGTTTTATTTGCTCTGAAGAATATTGGTCAGATAGTCTGGAACGATGGTAAATCCAGTGATACTGCCGTCTTGGCCAAGAAGACATATAAATGGAAAAGGACGGCAGCACTGGAGGGTCAGCCTCATGAGCAGGCACTGCAGATGTCTATTCTGGTGGAGAATGTCCTGCTGATGGTAACAGGACATTTTTGGCGGCTCCTTAGATGGTTCTAGTCTTGGACCCTGAATTTAAAATACAACATGATATGAAACACATCAATAATCAGTAAAGTGAGTGAGAAAACATCATATAGTAACATAGTAACATAGTACATAAGGCCGAAAAAAGACATTTGTCCATCCAGTTCGGCCTGTTATCCTGCAAGTTGATCCAGAGGAAGGCCAAAAACCCTGTGAGGTAGAAGCCAATTTTCTCCACTTTAGGGGAATAAAAAATTCCTTCCCGACTCCAATCAGGCAATCAGAATAACTCCCTGGATCAACGACCCCTCTCTAGTAGCTATAGCCTGTAATATTATTAAGCTCCAGAAATACGTCCAGGCCCCTCTTGAATTCCTTTATTGTACTCACCATCACCACCTCCTCAGGCAGAGAGTTCCATAGTCTCACTGCTCTTACCGTAAAGAATCCTTTTCTATGTTTGTGTACAAACCTTCTTTCCTCCAAACGCAGAGGATGTCCCCTCGTCACAGTCACAGTCCTGGGGATAAATAGCTGATGGGATAGATCTCTGTACTGACCCCTGATATATTTATACATATTAATTAGATCTCCCCTCAGTCGTCTTTTTTCTAAAGTGAATAACCCTAATTTTGATAATCTTTCAGGGTACTGTAGTTGCCCCATTCCAGTTATTACTTTAGTTGCCCTCCTCTGAACCCTCTCCAGCTCTGCAATGTCTGCCTTGTTTACAGGAGCCCAGAACTGTACACAGTACTCCATGTGTGGTCTGACTAGCGATTTGTAAAGTGGTAGGACTATGTTCCTATCACGGGAATCTATGCCCCTTCTGATGCAACCCATTATCTTGTTGGCCTTGGCAGCAGCTGCCTGACACTGGTTTTTGCTGCTTAGTTTGCTGTTTATTAAAATTCCTAGATCCTTTTCCATGTCAGTGTTACCGAGTGTTTTACCATTTAGTATGTACGGGTGACTTGCATTTTTCCTTCCCATGTGCATAACTTTACATTTATCAGTGTTAAACCTCATCTGCCACTTCTCTGCCCAAGCCTCCAATCTATCCAGATCCCTCTGTAGTAGTATACTGTCCTCATCAGTGTAAATTACTTTACACAGTTTAGTGTCATCTGCGAAAATTGATACTTTACTATGCAAGCCTTCTACAAGATCATTAATAAATATATTGAAGAGAATAGGGCCCAAGACTGACCCCTGAGGTACTCCACTAGTGACAGTGACCCAATCTGAGTGTGTACCGTTAATAACCACCCTCTGTTTTCTATCACTCAGCCAGTTACTTACCCACATACAGATGTTTTCTCCCAGTCCGAGCATTCTCATTTTATATACTAACCTTTTATGTGGTACAGTGTCAAATGCTTTGGAGAAGTCCAGATATACGACATCCATTGATTCGCCGCTGTCAAGTCTAGAACTTACCTCCTCATAGAAACTGATTAAATTAGTCTGACATGACCGATCCCTCACGAAGCCATGCTGATATGGCGTTATTTGCTTATTTCCGTTGAGATGCTCTAATATAGCATCTCTCAGAAAACCTTCAAACAGTTTACCCACAACAGATGTTAAACTTACCGGCCTATAGTTTCCAGGCTCTGTTTTTGGCCCCTTTTTGAATATTGGCACCACATATGCCACGCGCCAATCCTGTGGGACATTCCCTGTCAGTATAGAGTCTGCAAATATCAGAAATAAGGGTCTGGCTATGACATTACTTAATTCCTTTAGGATACGGGGGTGTATGTCATCCGGTCCTGGCGATTTGTCTATTTTAATCTTTTTAAGTCGCTGATGTACTTCTTCCTGGGTCAGACAGGACACTTTTAATGGGGAATTTATTTTTACATTCTGCATGTCATCTGACAGTTTATTTTCCTCAGTGAATACATTGGAGAAAAAAATATTTAACAGCTTTGCTTTCTCCTCGTCGCTCTCTGCGACTCCCCCCTCATTACTCTTTAAAGGGCCAACACCTTCAGATTTATACTTTTTAACATTTATATAATTGAAGAACATTTTAGGGTTAGTTTTACTCTCTTTGGCAATTAATCTCTCGGTCTCTAGTTTGGCCGCTTTTATTTGTTTTTTACATGTTCTATTTTTTCCTTATAGTTTTTCAGTGCTTCCGTGCTACCCTCCTGTTTTAGTGTTTTATATGCTTTCTTTTTGTCATTTATTGCTTTCTTTACAGTTCTATTTATCCACATTGGTTTCTTTTTGTTCCTTAACCTTTTATTACCATACGGTATGTACCTCTCACAATGAGTTTTTAGGATGTTTTTAAAGATATCCCATTTTGTGTCTGTATTTGTGAGGACTTTGTCCCAGTTAGTTTGGCCTATGGCCTCTCTTAGTTGGCTAAATTTAGCTTTTTTGAAGTTTGGTATTTTTGTTCCTCCCTGTAGAAACGCTCTTTTGAATGATAATTGGAAGGTTATTACTTTATGGTCACTATTTCCCAGGTGTCCCCCAACCTGCACGTCTGTTGTTCTGTCAGGTCTATTGGTTAATACTAAGTCCAGTATGGCCGTCCCTCTAGTCGGGTCCTGAACCAGTTGGGAGAGGTAATTGTCTTTGGTTATTGCCACGAACCTGTTTCCCTTATGAGATATACAAGTTTCAGTTTCCCAGTCTATATCTGGGTAGTTGAAGTCTCCCATAATAACCACCTCATTATGATTTGCCGCCTCGTCTATCTCGTTTAGTAGTAGATTTTCTGTGGACTCTGGTATATTCGGTGGTTTATAGTAAACTCCTATTAGTAATTTATTGTTGTTTTTAGCTCCATGTATCTCTACCCACAGTGACTCCACATGTTCATGTCCCTCACTTATATTTTCTCGGACTGTGGGCTTTAGACAGGACTTTATATAAAGGCAGACCCCTCCCCCTCTCCGGTTTTGACGATCCTTTCTAAACAGACTGTAACCTTGTACATTAACTGCCCAGTCATAGCTTTCATCCAGCCATGTCTCAGTTATTCCCACTATGTCATAGTCCTCCTCACACATCACTAATTCCAGTTCACCAGTTTTATTAGTCAGGCTTCTGGCATTAGTATACATACATTTGAGAGGTTTATGTATGTTTTTTACCCTACACCTTTCCTTCTGAACTGTTCTATTCCCTCCTTCCATTCCTCCCCCATTCTTATTACCTTGCCCCCGGTCTCTATCTGCACTATCTTCCCCTCCTATAACGTAATTACCCTCCCCCCCAGTCCCTAGTTTAAACACTCCTCCAACCTTCTAGCCATCTTTCTCCCCAGCACAGCTGCCCCTTCCCCATTGAGGTGCAGCCCGTTCTTACGATAGAGCCTGTAGCCGATAGAAAAATCGGCCCAGTTCTCCAGGAACCCAAACCCCTCCTTCCTACACCAGTTTTTGAGCCACTTGTTAATCTCCCTAATCTCCCATTGCCTTTCTTGTGTGGCTCGTGGTACAGGCAGTATTTCGGAAAATACTACCTTTGAGGTCCTTGCCCTCAGCTTTTGACCTAAATCCCTGAAATCATTTTTAAGGACTCTCCACCTACCTCTAACTTTGTCATTGGTTCCGATATGGACCATGACCGCTGGATCATCTCCAGCCCCTCCCAGTAATCTGTCAACCCGATCCGCGATGTGTCGAACTCTAGCGCCAGGAAGACAGCACACTGTTCGGCGATCACGGTCTTTGTGACAGATTTCCCTATCTGTTCCCCTAATAATGGAGTCTCCCACTACCAGCACCTGTCTGGCCTGCCCTGCTCTCCTGGTTCCCTGCTTACTAGAGCTGACATTCCCCTGACTGGCAGAGGAAGTGTCTGGCTGCAGCAGTGCCGTCCCCAGACTGATATCCCCCTCATCTGCCAAACGTGCAAACTTGTTGGGGTGTGTCAGATCAGGGCTAGCCTCCCTGGCACTCTTCCCTCTACCCCGCTTTCTAACTTTTACCCAGCTAGCTACCTCACTTTCCTCAGCCTCCTCTCTGTCACCCTCCCCCTCATCTACCCCAAAGAGTGCTTGCTCGGTGAGAAGCAAACTCTTTTGCAAATTATCAATGCCTCTCAGTGTTGCAACTTGCCCATTTAGAGACTCGATCTGCGATTCCAAACGGGTAATTTGCTCACATCTAGAACAAAGATATACACCCTTGAACTCCTGTTCCAGGACTGCATACATCATGCAAGATGTGCACTGGACTGCGTTGTAAATTGTGCAACACATACTAAATGGGGATTACAACAGTAAAAAAGTAAAACAGTATAAATTATTTAGATCCTGTCTGCTGTAGTCGAAGGACCACGTAAAATTAAGCCAACAACACACAAGGAAATTATATCCAACCTTAGTTCCCAAACTCCTTTTCTTAAACTCCTGGTTTTTTAACTCCACTTAATAAGAAGCCACTTAGTAGAGCAAGCCTCAGAAAGAGCAGGCTCTGAAGAGTATAAGTGGCTCAATTTATAGCACCTGGTTGCCCCAGGCACTCGCCTTAATTAAGCAGAGAAAAAAAAAAAAAAAAAAAAAATCAAGTTTAAATGCAAGTACGAGAATACAAACACTTAACTTTCAATGATCTCTGCTGCAATCCACACTCAGCCACCTGCAATCACTCCCACAAAACCACACACAGCTCTAGAACTCCTGGTTTTTTAACTCCACTTAATAAGAAGCCACTTAGTAGAGCAAGCCTCAGAAAGAGCAGGCTCTGAAGAGTATAAGTGGCTCAATTTATAGCACCTGGTTGCCCCAGGCACTCGCCTTAATTAAGCAGAGAAAAAAAAAAAAAAAAAAAAATCAAGTTTAAATGCAAGCACGAGAATACAAACACTTAACTTTCAATGATCTCTGCTGCAATCCACACTCAGCCACCTGCAATCACTCCCACAAAACCACACACAGCTCTAGAACTCCTGGTTTTTTAACTCCACTTAATAAGAAGCCACTTAGTAGAGCAAGCCTCAGAAAGAGCAGGCTCTGAAGAGTATAAGTGGCTCAATTTATAGCACCTGGTTGCCCCAGGCACTCGCCTTAATTAAGCAGAGAAAAAAAAAAAAAAAAAAAAATCAAGTTTAAATGCAAGCACGAGAATACAAACACTTAACTTTCAATGATCTCTGCTGCAATCCACACTCAGCCACCTGCAATCACTCCCACAAAACCACACACAGCTCTAGAACTCCTGGTTTTTTAACTCCACTTAATAAGAAGCCACTTAGTAGAGCAAGCCTCAGAAAGAGCAGGCTCTGAAGAGTATAAGTGGCTCAATTTATAGCACCTGGTTGCCCCAGGCACTCGCCTTAATTAAGCAGAGAAAAAAAAAAAAAAAAAAAAAAAAAAAAAAAAAAAAAATAAAGTTTAAATGCAAGTACGAGAATACAAACACTTAACTTTCAATGATCTCTGCTGCAATCCACACTCAGCCACCTGCAATCACTCCCACAAAACCACACACAGCTCTAGAACTCCTGGTTTTTTAACTCCACTTAATAAGAAGCCACTTAGTAGAGCAAGCCTCAGAAAGAGCAGGCTCTGAAGAGTATAAGTGGCTCAATTTATAGCACCTGGTTGCCCCAGGAACTCGCCTTAATTAAGCAGAGAAAAAAAAAAAAAAAAAAAATCAAGTTTAAATGCAAGCACGAGAATACAAACACTTAACTTTCAATGATCTCTGCTGCAATCCACACTCAGCCACCTGCAATCACTCCCACAAAACCACACACAGCTCTAGAACTCCTGGTTTTTTAACTCCACTTAATAAGAAGCCAC